>NC_080543.1:3835458-3945458 GCF_028640845.1 Ahaetulla prasina | reverse complement strand
TCCTCCTCCTCTTCCTTCCTTCCTTCCTTCCCTCCCTTCTTCTTCTCCTTCTCTTCCTTCTTTTTCTTCCTTTCTTCTTTCTTTCTTTCTTTCTTCCTCCTCTTCCTCCTCTTCCTCCTCCTCTTCCCCTTCTCTTCCTCCTCTTCTTCCTCTTCCTCCCCCTCTTCCTCCTCCCTTTCCTCCTTCTCCTCTCCTCTTCTTCCTCCTCCTCCTCCCCTCCTCTTCCTCCTCCTCCTTCCTTCCTTCCTTCTTCCTCCTCTTCTTCTTCCTTCTCCTTCTCTTCTTCTTCTTCTTCTTCTTCTTCTTCTTTCTTTCTTCTCTTCTTTCTTTCTTTCTTTCTTCCTCCTCCTCCTCCTCCTCCTCCTCCTCCTCCTCCTCCTCCTCCTCCTCCTCCTCTTCCTCTTCCTCTTCTTCTTCTTCTTCTTCTTCTTCTTCTTCTTCTTCTTCTTCTTCTTCTTCTTCTTTTCTCCTCCTCCTCCTCCATGCAAACGCCACTCCCTTCTAACACTGATGATGTTACCTAGTTTGATCATGAAATATCCCCAGGAAAACATCCGAGCTCAGAGAGCACCAAGGACCCCACAGTCCTCCTCCCGTCCCCCTCTTCCTCCACACACCCCACTCCCTTCTAGCCCTGATGATGTTCCCTAGTAGGGTCATGAAAGGTCTACAAGAAAGCAGGCCTAGTTCAGAGAGGACCAAGGACCTCACAGCTCAACCCTGAACTACATATATTATCTCCCATTGTTAATTTGCGAGTCGGAAAAGGTACCGTGAGACCCCTGTTAAATTTTAAGCCCTTGGATGAGATCCGGTGGCTTAAAACTAGCCGTGCATCTATTTATCATTTGTTCAGCTTGAGTGAAGCTTCAGTCCACAGACAAGTAGCGACATCCTGCACGGCAAATAAATTTAAACCCCCGAGAACAGAATTGATATACCAGCCACATTCAGCTTTTACGTCTTCAGGTCAAATCAGTCAAATTCAGATTTTGGGCTGAGAGTGCAGAGAAGCAGCTCCCCTGGATTGTAGTTCTTCGTTTGAATGCAGATTTTAGGTTTATCTAAGGTAGCCAAGCAAAATGTGCGAATGCAACTTCCGGCCCGGCAAAAATCTGCAAATCAGTTTTCTGAAATGGTTTTTTTTTTAGGAATTTACATCTAGGTAAATCTTTTCTTTTCTTTTTAGTTTGCAATCACTTTTTACTTGCTCAAAAAGACATTCGAAACATAGGATCTTACCTAACTATCATTGCAACACAGACCGTCCTTGATTTGCAACCATTCTGAACTGAATCATTCAGCAACTGAAGCTAAAATCGGATAGAGAAAAGTGACTGACAGCTGATCCTCACGTTTACAACCACTGCAGGGTCCCCTCAGTCAACTGATCGAAATTCGGGTGATTGACAACTGCCATGTATCTACAACGCTTCCGTCTCCCCACTAATCACCATTTGCGACCTTCCTAACTGGATTCTGACGAGCAGATACAGATACAGATTAACAGAGTTGGAAGGGACCTTATAGGTCATCTAGTCCAACCCCAAACTCAATGGGAACCCAATTCACTTAACAACCATGTGATTCGCTTAACAACTGCAGTGATTCACTTAATGACCGTGTGATTCACTTAATAACACGTGAGTCGCTTAACAACCACGTGATTCACTTAACAACCATGTGATTCACTTAACAACCATGTGATTCGCTTAACAATTGCAGTGATTCTCTGAATGACTGTGCAATTCACTTAAGGACCATGTGATTCAGTTAGCAACTGCAGTGATTTGCTTAACAAACCACGGCAAAAAGGTCATAAAATCGGGCTTATCTCACTTAGCAACTGCCTTGCTTAGCAACGAAAATTCTGGTCCCACGACTTGTCATATTTTGAGGACTATCTGTTATATCAGGAATTGAAAGGGATCGCATGAACAGGGGCCAGCACAACCACACTTCCTGACTTACTACAGGTAGTCCCCAACTTACTGTTTACTGTCCGTTCAAAGTTACAACGGCTTTGAAAAAAGTGACTTATGATCGTTTTTCACACTTATGACCATTGCAGCATCCCCTCAGAAGCTTGGGAAATGACTCATATTTAGGACAGTGGCTGTGTCTTGGGGTCACGACAGGCGAAGTCCATGCGGGAAGCCAAATCCACTCAACAGCCGTGTTCCCGATTGAACCACTGCCATGATTTCATTCAGCGACAGTGGCGAGGAAGTTCGTAAAACGGGGCAAAAACCCACTTAACCAACGTCTCGCCTCGCCACCTAAATGTTGGCGTCCATTGCGGTCGTAAGTCGAGGACTACCCGTATGTCTAAGAGAGACCTTGAAAGAAAGAAAGAAAGAAAGAAAAGATAAATAAGAACAGGAAGAAAAGAAAAAGAGAAAGAAAGAAGGAAGGAAGGAAGGAAGAAAAAGAAAGAAAGAAAGAAAGAAAGAAAGAAAGAAAGAAAGAAAGAAAGAAAGAAAGAAAGAAAGAAAGAGGGGAGGAAGGGAGAGAGTAAGGAAAGAAAGAAAAAGAAAGAAAGAAAGAAAGAAAGAAAGAAAGAAAGAAAGAAAGAAAGAAAGAAAGAAAGAAAGAGAAAGATGGAGGAGGAAGGAGAGTAAAATTGGATGGAATGGAAGGAGGGAAAACAGGAGTGGGGAAAAGCAAGGAAAGAAAGAAAGAAAGAAAAAGAAAAAAGAGGGAGGGAGGGAGGGAAGGAGGGAGAAAGGAAGTACAGCTGGAGGAATGGAAAGCAAGAGTTGGGGGGAAGGAAGGAAGGAAGGAAGGAAGGAAAAAGAGGGAGGGAGGGAGAAAGGAAGTACAATTGGATGGAATGGAAGGAGGGAAAGCAGGAGTGGGGAAAAGCAAAGAAAGAAAGAGCAAAAGAAAAGAAGAAAGAAAGAAAGAAAGAAAGAAAGAAAGAAAGAAAGGGAGGGAGGGAGGGAGGGAGGGAGGGGGAAAGGAAGTACAGCTGGAGGAATGGAAAGCAGGAGTAGGGGGAAGGAAGGAAGAGAGGAAGGAAGGAAGGAAGGAAGGAAGGAAGGAAGGAAGGAAGGAAGGAAAAAGAGGGAGGGAGAAAGGAAGTACAATTGGATGGAATGGAAGGAGGGAAAGTAGGAGTGGGGAAAGGCAAAGAAAGAAAGAGCAAAAGAAAAGAAGGAAGAAAAGAAAGAAAGAAAGAAAGAAAGAAAGAGAGGGAGGGAGGGAGGGAGAAAGGAAGTACAGCTGGAGGAATGGAAAGCAGGAGTAGGGGGAAGGAAGGAAGAGAGGAAGGAAGGAAGGGAGGAAGGGAGGGAGGAAGGAAGGAAGGAAGGAAGGAAAAAGAGGGAGGGAGGGAGAAAGGAAGTACAATTGGATGGAATGGAAGGAAAGAAAGAAAGCAGGAGTGGAGAAAAGCAAAGAAAGAAAGAGCAAAAGAAAAGAAGAAAGAAAGAAAGAAAGAAAAAGAAAGAAAACAAGAAAGAAATCGAGGGGTAAAAAGGCGATTTAAAGGGATTTAAAGGCAGCTTCATTGGGGATTAAATCAGGTGGCAAACAGGATACGGGGAGAGAATGAAGAGCCCTGGAAAATCCTCTTTTAATTCCTGCCAGTCGTGTCCTTCCCTCCCTCCGGCTGCTCCAAGTCCTGTCCTGCCGTCAACGCAGAATTATAATTCATTTAATGAGCAGAAATAGATCTCCCTGGATGGGTTGTGATGGCAAAGCCACACCTGCCGCGATGGATGTATCGCCTCCGGCAGGATGGGCAGCAGGTGCGAGCGGGGGCAAGGGGCAGGACTGAACACAATACAGGTCGGTCCTCCACTTACAACCGTTCGTTTAGTGACCGTTCGAAAGCACGACGCTACCGAAAAAAAAGGACATTTTTCACATTTACGACCTTGGTCGCATCCTCAGGCTCACCCGATCGAAATTCAGAGGCTGGTGCAGCTGGTCCCTGCTTACGACCGTTGCTGTGTCCCCCAGGTTCAACGGAAAAGACGGATTCGTTTAACAACCGACTCATCCGCTGCACCATTTCGCTTAACGACCGTGGCGAGAAAGATTGTGAAACGGGGCAAAACTCAGTTAAGAAACGTCTCGCGTAACCCCAGAAATATTGGGCTCCATTGCGGGCGTAAGTTCGAGGACTACCTCCACTTAGAACCATTTGTTTATAGTGACCACTCAAAGTTACGACAGCCCTGGAAACAAAAGTGACCGATGACACGTTTTTCACACTTAACAACCATGAAATCATTTGCAGTTGATAAGTTAGTCACACGGTCGTTTAAGTGAATCCGGCTTCCCTATTGTCTTTGCTCGTCCGAAGGTCGCAAAAGGGGATCACGTGACCCCGGGACACTGCGACCGTCATAAATAGGAGCCAATTGCTAAGCATCCGATATCTTTTCACGTGACCACAGGAACGCTGCAACGGTCATTAAGTGTGAAAACTGATCATAAATCACTTTTCTCGGTGCCCCTGGAATTTGGGACGGTCACTAAATGAACGTTTGTAAGTTGAGGACTAGCTGTATGGAAGAACACCCTGCTCTATTTCCCAAATTATTTGTTGAACTTGCTAGCCTCTATTCCCAAATTGCAAAAAATTGCTGTAAAGTGGATTAGATGACCTCCAAGGTCCCTTCCAACTCTTGTTAATCTGTTTAAATTCTCAAATGGAGATTTATTTTCCTCTGTCCTATGCCCGTCTCGGCTGCTGGTTGAGAAAGATGCAGGATGGATAAAGCAGGGGTTGGACTAGAAGACCTCTAAGGTCCCATCCAACTCTGTTTATTCTACTATATTCTAAGAATGGAGAAATAATCATCTTTACACCTGTCCTTGATCGCCACCTGCTGGTAGATGCAAGTTTATGCTTTAGAATCAGGGATCTCCAACCTTGGTCCCTTTAAGACTTGTGGACTTCAACTCCCAGAGTTCCTCAGCCAGCTTTGCTGGCTGAGGGACTCTGGGAGTTGAAGTCCACAAGTCTTAAAGGGACCAAGGTTGGAGATCCCTGCTTTAGATCAGCAACTCAGCGATGGGTGGACTTCAACTCCCAGAATATTTTATTTTATTTATTTATTTTATTAGATTTCTATACCGCCCTTCTCCCGAAGGACTCAGGGCGGTGTACAGCCAGAATAAAATACAGAATATATACAATTAAAAGAATTTAAAATAAACTATTACTAAACGGCCGATAATTTAAAAGATTTAAAAAATTTAAAATATTACTAAAACCCCAATTTAAAATCAACTATTTATGCCAGTCCTGCTTGAATGAATAAATATGTTTTTAGCTCACGACGATACCCCAGCCAGCCACGCTGCTCGAAGGAACTCTGGGAGTTGAAGTCCACCTATATTACCGTTGCTAAACCTGAGAAGTTGCAGTTTAAGAGAATAAACCTCATGGCTTTGTTCTCCGTTTCCGATTGAAAACATTATTTTGTGATTGGTTGGACAATCAGCCAGAAGTTAAACCTGGATTTGGCATTTTCGCCCACCTGTCCAATTCCTTCCCAAAGATCTGGGATAGCCGGATGTGGATGTTTAGCGGTGTTAGAAGGATTATTGCAGGATGTAAGCTGTTCCAAGCCAAGCTGCCTTTCGCAATTGACGCATAGGGATTTTTGTCAATGCCGATGGTGTTCAAGGGATGCTCCAGATATTTCGGGGTTGCACCCGAGGCGCCCATCCGTATTAATACTACTTTTGCTTTCTTTAGCCAAAGTTGTTCGATTTCCAGTTGCAAGTCTTTTTGTGTGTTATGATTTTTGTTGAGTTCTTCCTCTCTTTTAACAGTATACAGGAACATAATATATAAGCAAAAGTATGCAACAACTATATTAATTTGATATAACGAAAGGGAACAATAGGACAGGAACGGTAGGCACTTTTGTGCTCTTATGCACGCCTCTTATAGTCCTCTTAAGAATGGGGTGAGGTCAGTGGTGGGATTCAAATAATTTAACAAACGGTTCTCTGCCTTAATGGTTTTTCCAACAACCAGTTCACCAAACTGCTCAAAAAGTTAACAACCGGTTCTCCCGAAGTGGTGCGAACTGGCTGAATCCCACCACTGGGTGAGATCAATAGTAGAAAGTTTTTGGTTGAAGTTTTTTGGATTTTGAGAAGAGACCACAGAGTCAGGTAGTGCGTTCCAAGTGTTAACAACTCTGTTACAGAAGTCATATTTTCTGCAATCAAGATTGAAGCGGTTAACATTAAGTTTAAATCTATTGTTTGCTCTTGTATTGTTGCGATTGAAGCTGAAGAAGTCTTTAACAGGAAGGACATTGCAATAGATGATTCTGTGTGTTAAACACAGGTCTTGTCGGAGTCGGTGGAGTTCTAAATTTTCTAATCCCAGGATTTCAAGTCTGGTGGTATATAAGGTATTTTGCTGTTTTCAGAGGAGCGGAGAACTCTTCTTGTAAAATATTTCCGGACACGTTCGATTTTATTAATGTCAGAGATGTGATCTTCTCTTCCGCTGTCTCCAGGTGCTGCCTCATCCGCTAATCCAGACTTTTGTGTATTTTCTTATCGACAGTTGTTAAGTTTGGGTCGTTATTTTTTTTTTTTTTTTGTTTACATTTATATCCCGCCCTTCTCCGGAGACTCAGGGCGGCTTACAGTGTATAAGGCAATAGTCTCATTCTATTTGTATATTTACAAAGTCAACTTATTGCCCCCCCAACAATCTGGGTCCTCATTTTACCTACCTTATAAAGGATGGAAGGCTGAGTCAACCTTGGACCTGGTGGGGCTTGAACCTGCAGTAATTGCAGGCAGCTGGTTTTAATAACAGGCTTCTTATAGCCTTGAGCCACCACGGCCCAATTTTATGGGCTGTTATGTGGCAGGTCCTTCTCTGTTCAATATAGGTAGTCCTCCACTTACAACAGTTCATTTAGTGACCATTCAAAATTACAGCGGCACTGAAAAAAAGTGACTTCGGACTTAGTTTTTCACACTTAACGACCGTTGCTGCGTTCCCGTGGTCAGGTGATCAAAATTCCGCCGCTTGGCAACTGACTCGCATTTATGACGGTCGCTGTGTCCCGGGGTCACGTGATCCCCTTTTGCGACCTTCGGACAAGCAAGTTCAACGGGGAAAAGCCAGATTCACTTAACAACCGTGTGACTCACTTAACAACCGCGGCAAGACAGGGAGTAAAATGGGGCAAAAGTTACCTAACAAATGCCTCACTTAGCGACGGAAATGTTGGTCCTCCCTTGTTGCCCGTCCTCAGAATCTGCTAGGTCCTCAGAATCTGCTGGGCAGAGGTAGACTACTCTTGTAACTGGCAGTTCAGCATGGCCAGGAACATCTTTGCAGTTTAAAATGCTTCCTGGCTGGGAGAAAATATGGAACAGAAATTATAAACTAACCAAATCAGCAGCATACAAAGAAAATGCATATAAAATGTTCTATAGGTGGCACCTGCCCCCTTCGAGATTAGCGAAAATGTATCCCAAAATGTCTCCCATATGCTGGAAATGTAAAAATAAAGAGGGAACATATTACCATATGTGGTGGTCTTGCCCCGAAGCACGTAAATATTGGATAAAAATTAAAAAGTGGCTACAAGAAATCACGAATGAACAATTGGATCTAGAACCCGAACTTTTTTTATTGGGGATCTTTAAAAAAAAATACGTGAAGAGTGTAAAATATTTAATACTACATATATTAACTGCTGCTAGGATGGCCTTCGCTCAATGTTGGAAACAGCCATGTGTGCCCACAGAGAGACTTATTGTACAAAAGATTATGAATTGCGCAGAAATGGACAAACTAACTTTGAGTCTGAAGGATAAGGAGACATCAGTATTCTATGGTATATGGGAACGGTGGTATGGATGGATGGAAAGGAGATAGGAATATTTAGTTACTAAGCATAATCAATAGATAAAATAAGAACACAAATATGTATAATTTAATGTTTGTCATTATTGCATAGATTATTATTAGATGAAAAACACCACAAATAAGCTGTTAAATGATATAAGCCTTCCCCCCCCCCTTTTTTTTATGCTTTTAATGTAAAAAAGTTTAATAAAGTATATATACAAAAAAAATAAAATGCTTCCTGGCTCTTGCAGGCATATTAGCATTGCTGGTTGGAAAAAGCTATTTTAAGATCTGCCAAAATATTGTTTCATCCAGGGGTCTCCAACCTTGGCAACTTTAAGCCTGGCGGATTTCAACTCCCAGAATCCCCCAGCCAGCTTTGGCTGGGGGATTCTGGGAGTTGAAGTCCGCCAGGCTTAAAGTTGCCAAGGTTGGAGAGCCCTGGTTTAATCGGCATTTTCACTAAGGTTTCCACCATGGTGACTGTGCCTCAATCGTCCACTAGGGGGAGCTATGCCTGCTACTTAAAAATAGAATTTTGGGCACAAAAAAAAAGTTTCTTCCAGTAGGTTGGAAAACAGAGTTTCTTGCATTAGTGGCTTAATTTGTCTATCCAGGCTTACTTCTGCATCCAAACTTTTAACTTAAGGCTTTAATATATTCGCTTTTGCTTGATTTGCTAAGTAAGAAGAGAACTTTTGGACTAGTTGGGAAATTTTGCTAATATTAAAGAGACTGCACAGCCATTGTAGGCAGAACGTATAGGCCTGGTTTCCTTCTTGAGCAGGGGGTTGGACTAGAAGACCTCCAAGGTCCCTTCCAATTCTGTGATTCTGTTCTCCAAAGCCCCTGAAGGCAGGACAAGAAGCAACGGATGGAAACCAAGCAAGGAGAGAAGCAACTTAGAACTAAGGAGGAATTTCCTGACTGTGAGAAAAATTAACCAGTGGAACGACTTGCCACCAGAAGTTGCGGGTGCTCCAACACCGGAGGTTTTTAAGAAGGGATTGGACAGCCATTTGTCTGGAATGGCCTAGGGTCTCCTGGTTGAGCAGGGGGGATGGACTAGAAGACCTCCAAGGTCCCTTCCAACTCTTGTTCTATTCCTATCAAGCGGTTGGTTGGTTGGCTTGATTGAATTCAGCAGAGGTGAGTGTTGGAAACGAATTCAGCCGACAAAACTTTTGGGTCGATGAAAATAAAGAGATTTTATTATATATAAAAAAATAATAATAAAAGCGATTTTGCAAAACAGGATGGTATCCCAGCAGAGACCTCAAGAAAGGAGTTTGAGCCAGAAAGCCACACCTGAAATTTCAAAAGAATTACATTTTATAGTTCCCTATCCCAATGACCACCCCCCATGCCCCTCCTACATCGGACCCAGTGACCGATCCCCACTAATCCGCTACACCTTCAGAGACAACATCATGTCTTTCTCTAACTGTTTCAACTACTACCCTCAAAACGACGCTATAGAGCAGTGCACACCAGAACAACTAGACACAAGAACAGTTTTTTCCCGAAGGCCATCACTCTGCTAAACAAATAATTCCCTCAACACTGTCAGACTATTTACTGAATCTGCACTACTATTAATCTTCTCTTAGTTCCCATCACCCATCTCCTTCCACTTATGACTGTATGACTTGTTGCTGGCAATCCTTATGATTTATATTGATATATTGACCATCAATTGTGTTGTAAATGTTGTACTTTGATGAACGTATCTTTTCTTTTATGTACACTGAGAGCATATGCACCAAGACAAATTCCTTGTGTGTCCAATCACACTTGGCCAATAAAAATTCTATTCTATTCTATTCTATTCTATTCTATTCTATTCTATTCTATTCTATTCTATTCTATTCTATTCTAATTTCATGTTCATCAACACCTCCCTATAACTACCCATAAAATATTTTGCAAGCACGGCTCTTCCTTATCTCTACTGCCTTGGCATTAAGGAATGTCCCTTTAGCTGGGTCTCTTTCTAACGGGCCTCAAACAAAGAAGATTTATTCTAACACAACATTGTTACTTTTTCAGCATGTCTTTTCTCCATCTTAAAGCAGAATAAGGGCTAACAAATTTAACGGAGTAACAGAACTGGAAGGGACCCTGAAGGTCATCCAGTCCAACCCTCCTGCCTAAGCAAAATTGAATCTCCGCTTATATGTATTTATAACCATGCTATATTATATTTGAATGTTCTCATATCCTACAGGTGGGAGGGGGAGTTATGGGGTTTTTTTATTGAGATTTTATTTTTGTAAGCCACACCACGAGCGAGTTGGGCAGCTATATCAATGTTCTTAATAAATAATATTGCTCCCAGAAGCACGAAGCTGAAGCCTGAAGATGACGAATGAGACTTCGTCGAAACGTCGCCAAGACACTTCCAATTTTACGTGGAAGAAAACCCGAATAACCAAAGATCTACATACAAACACCCGCGAAAACCTCAGAAAACAAATATAGAATAGAATAGAATAGAATAGAATAGAATTTTTATTGGCCAAGTGTGATTGGACACACAAGGAATTTGTCTTGGTGCATAGGCTCTCAGTGTACATAAATTTAAAAAAAAAAGATACATTCATCAAGGTACAACATTATGTATATATTACAATATGTTACAATATATTACAATATATATGTATATATTACAATATATAATATTATATATATATAATATTAATAAATAAACTCAAACTCAAATGAATGGATATTTTTCTCATTTATACTGTATTTCCTCTTGAGGTTTTTTAATTTTCTGCATCTACTAAAATAATTAAAAGAAAGAAAAGAAAGAAAGCCAGAGCACAAGGGGGAAAAAATATTTGGAATTTTTTAGTCTATCCTTCCCTTTTGATGCTCAACGCAACTTTTTAATCCTAACTTAGAAAAAGCTGAATCAAAGCCCAGGCTGGCAACCTTCCCAGCTTTCAAACTGCAAACCAGAAAGGGGTAGAGGCAAATTTCAGGGAGGGGTCCTTAAACAGCTGGCTAGGATGGGGAACATCTGGGGTTTCTCTAGCAAGGAGTCATCCTGAAACTTTTTTGTAGAGTTGCATCATACCAAGTTCTTGAATGTTCTGGAAATCTCTATATGTCTTCTTTGGGAGATGCTGGAAAAGTAAATTATACACTTACACACAAACACACACAGAGAAAGAGAGAAGGGGAGGGGGGAGAAAGAAGAGAGAGGGGAGGAGGACAGAAAGAGAGAGGGAGAAAGGAGAGAGAGGGGGGAGAGAGAAAGGCTTGAGAGAGGGAGGAGGAGAGAGAGAAGGAGAGAGAGGAAGAGAGGAAATAGGATTGAGAGAGGGAGAAAGAAGAGAGAGAGGGAGAAGGAGAAGGGGAGAAAGAGAGGGAGGGAGAAAGAAGAGAGAGAGGGAGAGAGAAAGAGAGAGAGAGGGAGAAGGAGAGAGAGGGAGGGAGAAGGAGAAGGAGAGAAAGAGAGAGAAAGAAAGAAAGAAGAGAGGGAGAGGCAGAGGCAGAGGGAGAGAGAGAAAGAAAGAGAGAGAAAAAGAAAGAGAGAGAGAGAAGGAGAAGGAGAGAAAGAAGAGAGAGAAAGGGAGAAGGGGAGAGAGAGAGGGAGAAAGAAGAGAGAGAGGGAGAAGGAGAAGGAGAGAGAGAGGGAGAAGGAGAAGAAGAGGAAGAGAGAAAGAGAGAGACTTTGAATGCTTTGTAAGTTTGTACAGTAAGAAGAAACAAGCAACTTTTTCTGGATTTTTCTTTGAATCAGAAGCCCATTCAATTAAATGTGTGCATTTTTTAAAAAAAGAAATAAGCTTTATGGTTTCACCACTCTCTCTCAAAAATGAACATGCTAGCATCTGCGCGCTTCCTGGGGCTGCCAATGAGAAGGTGTCCCATCAAGTGAAGAAATTTCTCTCTTAATGGATTTTTGGGGAGGTGGAGAAGGAAGGGTGGGTGGGTGGGTGGCCGTGGGAAAGGCACACGGGGAACCAGGAACATGTCAAGCGGAGGAATACCGTTTACAATATAATTTTCCAGGCCTTTTCTTCCTGTTTTATTTCCCTCCCCTTTTCAAGTTAAGATCAAAATGTTGGAAGCCACGAAGTATTCCAGGAAGACGGCTGGATGCATTTATCCATTTCATTTTGCAGAATTACCGAATCGGGGGGGTGGGGGTGGGTCTTCAGAGGCCATCTAGCCTCCCCGCACCTTCTTTGCTTACTGCAAGATGGATACACTTGTTGGAAGAAATGTCCATCTGGGATCAGTTCCAAGTGGGGAGAAAGACCCTGGAAACATGCTTGGAAAGAGGGTTTAATGGTGGACAGGAGCACAGGGGTTTGAGCTCTTGGGCTTTGAACTTGAGCTTCCTGTTCCTGTGGCAAGGGCATGTATTATCCATGTGGAGTCCGGTTTCTCTGGATTAAGGTTGGTTGAACCTTGGGCTGATGTAACCAAGCGGCTCGGTTGTGCCATGTGGTGAGCTCTGGTGATAGATAATCAGAGATGAGTGTCACATAATGTTAACTACCGGTTCGCCCAGGACCGAAAATGGGAGCATAGAGCGCGTCTGCAAACACACGGCGATCATATACGACGGAATAGCGCTGGGCAGGTGGGAGAGCCCAGCCGCTGGTCGGAACTACCGGTTTGCTCGAACCGGCAGCAACGCACCTATGTAGATAATCCTATTATGTCCTGGAGGGTCATGTTTTAATCCCATCTCCCTGGAGCTGGAGGTCTTTTGTCTTGTAGATAGGCTGGCCCAGTCTTTCTTAAGGAGCATCAAAATATCTGCTGGGGCAAGGAGCTGCGTTTCTGTTTCCTTTAAGATTTTTATTTCTCTTTTAGGGGAAATATTTTATCCTGCCTTTTTAATACTTCCTAAAATATTTCATTCTTCTAGGAGAAGTGCTAACTTTCTTCACACTAAAGCATACAGCCCTTGTGCTAAGCGCAGTAACAGAATAACACAGTAGGAAGGGACCTTGTAGGTCATCTAGTCCAACCCCCCACCACCACCACAACCACCACGATGTGACGTTAGGTGTTAAGGCCCGACTCAGCATGTGGAGCTTAGCGTCTTATGAAACCAACCGCCTGTACAGTACAGGCAGTCCTCGACTTGCAACAGTTCACGTAGCGACGGTGCTTTAAAAAAAAGCGACTTATGACAGCGTTCCACACCGACGACCGTTGCAGCATCTCCATCGAAATTCAGGTGCTTGGCAACTGATTCATACTTACGACGGTCCCACTGTCCTGGGTCAAGTGACAGCACCCCGGGAGTTGTCAATCGCACAAGAGAAACATAACGGAGAAACGATTGGCTAGTTCTCTCCTCCCACGGATGGGATCTTTTCTCGCTCTTTCTCTCGGGATGCTAAAAAGAGAAGAGAATTGCTTGGCAGCCCCACCCCTGTCATTAAAGAGGAGACGTCTCTTGTCCCGCCCAACCCCCTCCCACATTTCCTTCCAGCCCTTCTTGGCAGGATGAAGACTTTCCAGCGTGGCAGGAGGATGGAAACACACGCCCCCGTGGCAAGCCACGCCTGTCCTCCCTCGGATTTCAAGGAATTGCACCAGGAATTTGCAAAGAAAGAATGTGGCTGCAGGCATTTTAAAGACAAAAAGCTGATGATTTCTTGCAGGGACTTATTTTTTTTTTTTAAAGGGGAAGGTTGGATTTATTTTCAACCTTTATTTCAATATTTTTCAATATTTTTATTTCAATATGTTGAATTCAATATTCAATATATTGAATATTCAATATATTGAAAAATATTTCAATATATTTCAATATTCAATATTTATTATTTATTTATTTATTTATTTTCGTCTTGCTGGACCGGCTTGAATTTTAATTTCAATTTTTAGCTGATTTTATGGGGTTTTAATTTTTATTAATTTTAGTGTTACTTGTATTTTAATATTAGGCCAAATTGAATAAGTTTTTTAATGTTTGTTTTTAATATTGTATGTATTGCTGTATTTTTATTCTGGCTGTAAACCGCCCTGAGTCCCTCAGGAGAAGGGCGGTATACAAATTAAATTATTATTATTATTATTATTATTATTATTATTATTATTATTATTATTATTATTATTATTATTATTATTAATTTAAGTACCCTATTTGTAGAATTCCCCACCCACCCACCATCTCCCACAAGAAGCAACTCTGGGCAGCACTTAAAACGAAAAAATAAAACCACTGGAAGTTTAGAGTAGGGGTCTCCAACCTTGGCAACTTTAAGCCTGCAGGACTTCAATTCCCAGCTTTGCTGGCTGGGGAATTCTGGGAGTTGAAGTCCATCCAGTTGAAAGTACCCGAAGCTGAGAAACCTAGATTTATGCTAGCTGGGGAATTCTGGGAAGTCAAGAGAAAATTCCACAGAAGGGCTTTGAAGAACCCTACAAAAACCCAGCAAGCCTACCCAACACACTAGTCCTCAGTGAACCCAAAACCCATCTTGGCGGTCCCCTGGTGCCCTCCTTCACTTTTCACAGGTTGATTTTGGTTCTGTATAACCGACAGAAGGGATTTTGCACTCTTACGCTTTCCAGAAAATTCCCCATTTTCCGGCCTTCTAACTCCGGGATGCTGGTGGGTGTGTTTGTGAGACAGGATTGGCTTGAGCCATGCGGAGGAAAAAAACAACAGAACAACCAATGTGGGTTTTCCAGCTCAGATGGCGGCTGGGCTTCCTCACCCACAAATTTTGGCTGTTCTCCGGAAATTATATAGTTCTGGATAATTTTTAACTCCCGCCTTTCCAAAATTTGGGAGGGATCTGAGCAGAGAAGAAATCCCGAAGAGAAGAGACGAAAATTCAGGAAAAAAATATATAAGGACCTTGCTCAGTTCCCTCAATGTAATGCAGCAATTGAACAAACCCTGAATCTGGGAGGATGGAGCGGAAGCGACGGTTAAGATTAGGACCAGCAGAAGAGAACCGAACTGAGATTTTTCGGAACTGGCTCCCCTTCCTTTCAAACCCTACATCATCCTGGTTACTTTGTTCACGAGATGACGTGAGATGCTCTACCGGAAAGCTGACCCCAGTTTGGTGGAAGGAATTCAGGCACCAGGCTAGAAAGAAGGAGGCTGGGAGTTCTAGTTTTCTTTAGGCATGAAAGCTGGCTGGGTGACTTTGGGCCTCTCCCCAGGAGACAGCGAGTTCCAGTCCGGCTTTAGGCGTGTTTAGCAACCGTGGCAAAAATAGGTCATTAAATAAAGGACCACTTTCTAAACAGCCATCTTCCTTCCTTCTTCCTTCCTTTCCTTTCCTTTCCCTTCCTTCCTGCAGCCAGATGTTCAAACTGGATTTAGCATTTTTATCTACCCCTCGAGTTCTTCTCAAGGAGATGGGAGAGGCAGATATGGATGGTTTAAGGTCTCCATGTAGGTTGCCAGTTATTCTGGGTCAAACTGCCTTTTGCAATTGACTGATGAAACATGAGCCAGTGATGTGCGGCAGCAGCCCAAAAAGCTAATATGATCCTTGGTTGTATAAACAGAGGCCTAGATGTCAGTTTTGGAAGGCAATTTTCTTTTTGCTTCTTAACTGCCACATATTTTAGCTGAGGAAGTTGGGAGGGGGGTTGTTGTTGGAGCGGTAGAAAGTTAGTCATAACAACATTCCGTATTCAAGGACTTTTGCCTGGGTCTGATGGAGACTGCCTGAAGACAGTATCCAATTGAGTGGGAAGAGTTGATTGGACAATGTGATGAACTTGTGAGTGTGGGGCAGGGCTGTGAATTGTCAACTGGGTGTGGAAAACCTGGAAGCTTTCGGTTTCGAGTTTTCCCAGCTGTGCCAACATGACATCTCTAATAAAGTGGAACTTTGAGAAACCTCAAGCCTCGGAGCTTTATTTCGTTGGGGTTGTTCCTTGGAACCCTGACAATAGAATCAAAATCGCGTGAAGTATTAGTGCTGCTTCATAAAGCCTTAGTAAGGCCACCCCTGGAATTCTGCATCCAGTTTTGGTCCCCACATCACAAAAAAGATGTTGAGACTTTGGAAAAAGTGCAAAGAAGAGCAACTAAGAGGATTAAAGGCCTGGAGACTAAAACAATAGGAAGAATGGTTGCAGGATTTGGGTTTGGCTAGTCTAGAGAAAAGAAAAACCAGGGGGGACATGATAGCAGTCTTCCAGTATTTGAGGGGCTGCCACAAAGAAAAGTGGGGTCAACTTATTTTCCAAAGCACCAGAAGGCAAGATAAGAAACAATGATTGGAAACTAACCAAGGAGAAAAACAACTTGGAATTAAGGAGAAACTTCCTAACAGAGAGGACAATTAACCAGTGGAACAGCTTGCTACTAGAAGTCGTGGGTGTTCCATCACTGGAGGTTTTCAAGAAGAGACTGGACAGCCACCTGTCTGAAATGGTAGAGGGTCTCCTGCTTGAGCAGGGGGCTGGACTAGAAGACCTCCAGGGTCCCTTCCGGATCGATTCTGTTTGGGGTTTTGTCAGTGTGGATGGTGTTCAAGGGGTGCTTCAGGATTAGATTAGATTAGAAAATGGAATGGAATGGAATGGAATGGATGGATGGAAGGAAGGAAGGAAGGAAGGAAGGAAGGAAGGAAGGAAGGAAAGAAAGAAAGAAAGAAAGAAAGAAAGAAAGAAAGAAAGAAAGAAAGAAAGAAAGAAAGAAGGAAGGAAAGAAATGGAGAATAGGATAGAATAGAATAGAATAATAACTTTATTGTCACTTTGAATGTACACTAACCGGCATACATTAAAATGAAATTTCGTTGCATATAGCTCTCAAAGGGTCTCCACCTCTAATAAATGCTACATAAACATGACAAAATAAATGAATGAATAAATAAAGAAATACAGAATTATGCATGTACCCATATATATTATATGACACAGAGAAACAACACAGTCTAACAATACAGTTTATGAACTACTCTACTGCAGTTCCATGGTGCTGTTCCTTGCAAAGCCCAACATCCACGATGGGCTGCGCCTTCTCCATCCCCCGCTTCCCCTCAACACCAACCCTGCCAGGTTGGCCTGGGACCAAGAGCTGGGTGATGGAGAGCTTTACGGGGGGGGGGATTTTAACCCCTGCCCCTCTCTGCAACCCACACCCCCAGTTTCTCAACCCTCTGGCGCTCTTCAATGAAATCCTTACTTGAGAATGAGTCCAAAGTAATCCTCGTTCCCTTTACGATTTGAGAAGCCGTGGGAAAGCAGCTGCCGGTTCGAGACCCCCGAGAGACCCTTCCCCACGGAAGACCCGCTGGGCTAGAGGTGAAGCGCTTGCCTCGCAAACCAGGAGGTTGTGAGTTCGATCCTAGGTAGAGGCAGATGTAGGGTCTCCTGCTTGGGCAGCGGGTTGGACTAGAACAGGGGTCTCCAACCTTGGCCACTTGAAGACTTATGGATGTCAACTCCCAGAATCCCTCAGCCAGCAAAACTGTTCCCATCACCCATCTCTTCCCACTTATGACTGTATGACTGTAACTTTGTTGCTGGCAATCCTTATGATTTATATTGATATACATATTGACCATCATTTGTGTTGTAAATGTTGTACCTTGATGAAGGTATCTTTTCTTTTATGTACACTGAGAGCAGATGCACCAAGACAAATTCCTTGTGTGTCCAATCACACTTGGCCAATAAAAATTCTATTCTATTCTATTCTATTCTATTCTATTCTATTCTATTCTATTCTATTCTATTCTGTTTCTCTCTATCTCTCTATCTTTCTTTCCTCCTCATTCCTTCTCTCCTCCTCATTCCTTCTCTCCCTCTTCCTTCCTTCCTTCCTTCCCCCTCCCTCCTTCTCTCTCTCTCTCTTTCTCTCTCTGTTATGATTCTTGATTCTATCTGTACCTTATGACTCTTAATGAACGTATCTTTTCTTTTATGTACACCGAGAGCATCTGCACCAAGACAAATTCCTTGTGTGTCCAATCACACTTGGCCAATAAAAAATTCTATTCTATTCTATTCTATTCTATTCTATTCTATTCTATTCTATTCTATTCTATTCTGTTTCTCTCTATCTCTCTATCTTTCTTTCCTCCTCATTCCTTCTCTCCTCCTCATTCCTTCTCTCCCTCTTCCTTCCTTCCTTCCTTCCCCCTCCCTCCTTCTCTCTCTCTCTCTTTCTCTCTCTGTTATGATTCTTGATTCTATCTGTACCTTATGACTCTTAATGAACGTATCTTTTCTTTTATGTACACCGAGAGCATCTGCACCAAGACAAATTCCTTGTGTGTCCAATCACACTTGGCCAATAAAAAATTCTATTCTATTCTATTCTATTCTATTCTATTCTATTCTATTCTATTCTGTTCTGTTCTGTTCTGTTCTGTTCTGTTCTGTTCCATATTTCTATTCTATTCTATTCTATTCAAGGTTGGAGAGCCCTGGACTAGATGACCTCCAGGGTCCCTTCCAACTCTGTTTATGGATGGGGCTGCTGCTGCTTCTGCTGCCCGAACCCCTCTCCATGGTCCTACCTAACTTTTGTTGGGAGTTACTGGTCGTTGCAACTTTTGCAAAGCCCCGCAGCTACGTCTGCAAAGATAAAAGAGGTCGCAAAGCGGCCCCCCCCCCAAGGCAGCGGCTGCAACCCGAGCGATGTTAGGACCTCGCCGAGGCGGGGAGGGGAGGGGAGGGGCTCCTGCTTGCCAGCGGCATCTGGGGCAGGCCTGCCCTTCCCTCCCCCCCAAGCCGCCCCTTTCCAGAAGTTTCTCCCGTCCTGCCTCCCCTTATAAAGCCCCCTTGGCCCGGCGGCGGCTCGGCCCGAGGAGAGGCAGGCAGGCAGGCAGGCAGGCGGGAGAGGCGGAGGATCCCCGCGGACTTTGCCAAGCCAGGCTCGCCCCTTGCAAGCCCCGAGGTGAGAAGGGGACGGAGGGAAGGGAAGGAGGCAGGACGGGCTTTGCAAGGCGCTCAGTCCCGGGAGCAGCGGAGGGAGGCTCGGCGCGCCAGCAGCGCTTCTTGCCAAAGCCGAGCGAAAGGGAAAGCGGAGCTGTCCGCGCTGGGCTGCGCTTGGTGGGGCAGGGAAGAAGGTCCCATCATCCGCGCCTGGGCTGTGCGTGGTAGGTCCCGTGATTCCCCCCCCTCCCCCAATCCGTGCAAGGCCATCATCCCCTCCCAGTCGGTGCATGGCATGGCCCATCATCCCCTCCCAGTCGGTGCTTAGGGCTTATCCCATCATCCCCTCCCTGTCAGTGCTTACGGCTTATCCCATCATCCCCTCCCAGTCGGTGCATGGCATGGCCCATCATCCCCTCCCTGTCGGTGCTTACGGCTTATCCCATCATCCCCTCCCAGTCGGTGCATGGCATGGCCCATCATCCCCTCCCTGTCGGTGCTTACGGCTTATCCCATCATCCCCTCCCAATTAGTGCATGGGTGGCCCATCATCCCCTCCCAGTCGGTGCAAGGCCATCATCCCCTCCCAGTAGGTGCATGGCTTATCCCATCATCCCCTCCCAGTCTGTGCATGGCATGGCCCATCATCCCCTCCCGACCCGTGCAAGGCATGGCCCATCATCCCCTCCCAGTCGGTGCTTAGGGCTTATCCCATCATCCCCTCCCAGTCGGTGCATGGCATGGCCCATCATCCCCTCCCAGTCGGTGCTTAGGGCTTATCCAATTATTCTCTCCCAGTTTGTGCATGGCCTGACCCATCATCCCCTCCCAGGCCATGCATAGTATGTCCCATCATCCCCTCCCAACCCGTGCAAGGCTTGGCCCATCATCCCCTCCCAGCCGGTGCAATGGGTTATCCCGTTATCCTCTTCCAGCCTATGCATGGTGTGTCCCATCATCCCCTCCCAATCGGTGCCTGGCTTATCCCATCAGCCCCTCCCAGCCCCTGCATAGTATGTCCCATCATCCCTTCCCAACCCGTGCATTGTGTGTCCCATCATCCCCTCCCAATCGCTGAATGGCGTGCCCCATCATCTCCACCCCAGTTCGTGCGTGGCATGGCCCATCATCCCCTCCCGACCCTTGTATGGTGTCTCCCATCATCCCCTCCCAGCCCCTGCATAGTTTGTCCCAGCATCCCCACCCCCAGTCGGTGCCTGATGCGTCCCATCATCCCCTCCCGACCCGTGCATGGCCCGGCCCATCATCCCCTCCCAGCCGGTGCATACCTTGGCCCATCATCCCCTTCTAACACGCGCAATGGGCCAACGGGACTCCTTTCCCCTTTCAGAGCCGGAAAACGCGGCTCTGGGTCCCCCTTTGTGCAAAAACCCCCCGAGTGGAAAAAGCGCCCTTGACCCGCTTTGGAGCGGCGGGCTGCGTTCACACGACACGTGGACCCGCGATCCGCTTCCCGGGACTCGCGGGGGGGGGAAAGGCTGGGATTTCACCGGGGGAAAGATGGGGGGGGGTTCTCCGGACCCCCAGATCAGCCGGGAAACGGGGCGCCTTGCACCCCCCTAAAAGCGCCCGGCTTGCAAACTCGCGGCGGAAAACTTGGGAAAGCGCGCAGGAATTTGACTCGGAGGATTCCCGGGATCGCCTGGAGATCCGGCGGGTGGATTTAAAGCGGGGCTTTGGCTGGGCGGATCCTGTTTTTTTGGGGGGGGGAGAAGCGATTGCCTGTGCAAAAAATGGGGCCCCACCTGCTCCCCCTCCCTTGCGCGCAAAAGAAAGGCGATCCAGACGGAGATGCGCTGAACCTTTGCATTCAGATCGCGCATTTGGGGGTGAGGAGGGGAGACTTTTTTGGCTCAAGCAGATGCTGGATCGTTTCTTTTAAGGGAAGGGTCCCGAGAATGCAGAGTAGGGGGAGAAAAAAAAAAGGATTTAAAATAGACTGCATTCACACGACTGGAAAAACTTTTCTCTGCTTCTTGCATCAAGCCCCAAAATCAAGCCATTCCTGGCTTTTCCTTTAAGCTTAAAAATAAAATGCACAAAGGACATTTATTAAGACTTTAATTCAGCTGGATAAGCAGGTGGAAGAGGGCTAGTTTCTGTAACAAACCAGGATCGTTTTCCATTTTAAGAAGCCGGCTTGTTCCTGGCTTTTTCCTTGACGCTTAGTTATAAAATGAACCAGGGGGTCAACCCTTTGCACAAATGAAGACTTTAATTCAGTTGGATAGGCAGGTGGAAGAGGGCTAGTCTCTAATAAACCAGGATTGTTTTCCCTTTTAAGAAGTCAGCTTGTTCCATCGTGGCTAGCAGCTGGGTTGAGAAACCCTGATCCTGAATTCAGGCTGGGACTGTGGCTTATTCCAAAAGGAGCATATTTTGGAGAAGCAGATGGGCAGTGGCCGGCTGTAAATAAGGTGTATTTCTGACTATATTAAACCAGCATTGGTTGTTTTGATTTACAATCTTTTGCAGCAGGCCTGGCTAAGCTTAATTTAGCTCCTGGAGCTGGCTTGGAGTTTTATTTTTAATTTTGCCCTCTGCAAAAGGGCTGAGAAGACTGTCCTGACATCCAAGCATCCAGAAAATGAAGCTTGTCAGGTCCTGACCTAGATAGAAAATAAAAAGGTCGGGTGCCTTTTACGCAAGAATCGATAGAAGGTGGGATTTTATCCATGAAATAAAAATTAGAAAAGAAGCAGATAAGTTTGTGGTTAGTGATTCTTTGGTTCTGGAGAGGTTTTGCTAAGCATTTTAAGCGGGCCTGGAATTTAATTGCTATTTTTTGCTGATAGTTCAGCTTTAGCAGGATGCCTTTAAAAATGGAAAGGGTGCAGGCTGTTTAAATAGCAAACTTTAATCTCCTTTTTTTTTTTGCCTTGAACAGAGAGGGATAAAAAAAACCTGTAGAAAGGAAGGCCCTCTTAGGAGAAATAAGGAAAATTTAAACGGGTTAACCAATTAAAAAAATGCCAGTCTTTTAACACTGGCTGCATGTAAACCACTTTGCTAAACCAGAATCCAATATATGGGTAATGATGGTTGGTTGAATAATAACCGGGTCCTCCCCCTCTTTGCAGATGTGACTTCGGTTTTCATGTTTGATTTTAACTTTCAGGTTTTAACTTAGATGTAACGGTAAGCCGCCAAGACTTTATGGTAAGATGGTCAGCCAACGAATTTTAGAAAGAAAGAAAAGAGGGAGACAGAATGGGAAGGAAGGAAGAAGATAGGAAGATAGAAAAGTAGACAGAAATTGAAGGAAGGGAGATGGATGGATGGATAGAAATTTGAAAAGGAAGGAAGAATAGGAGAAAGAGTGGGAAGGAAGGAAGAAAAAGAGGAAAGGAAAAAGCAAGCAAGAATTGCAGAGTAAATTCTGCAAATCGGAACCGTGTGGATATTTTGATTTTAAAAGCAAGTTTCTAGCCTTCGAAGTTGGGAAGAAGAGCACTCTACAGAAATAGAAAGAAAGACTATTTCTCGAAAATTCTTTCTGAGATTGCTTTCGGGCCGGCTGCACTTTTGCAGAAATAAGCAGAACAAGCCTGAAGACTTTTTAATTTGCAAATTGACTGCGGGTTGCAGAAATAGGGAAAAAAAAAAGGGGGAATAAAATAATTTGGGAGTTTTAAGCCAGTCGGGTTTGGCTTTGATTTCTGTTGAACATCCTTTTCCTGCCAGACAGCTTGCAGGATAATCATGGGCTTTGTCTCAAAGCTTTCCCAGGCTGGGCCTTGCCTACGTGGCATGGCCGTGGGGGGGGCGAGGCGTGTGGGGAGTGGGGGGGGGCCCACTGAGGCGGCTTGGAACATCTGCAGCCATGTTGCAGCCTAAATCGCCGGAAGTTTTTTTTTTTTTCTTCCCGTGTGGGCGTGTGACTGCCAAGCGATGCTTCAGCATTGATGGAGCATGTATAACTTCAAACGGTCACTAAATGAATGTTTGTAAATCAAGGACTACCTGTGTTGTTTTTTTTAAAAAAAAACAACAACCCCACTTTATCCTGGTTGGACGACGGGGAAATCTGGTGCGGAGATATTATGCCCCCCCAAAAAATGATATTTTCTAATCCGGTGGGATTTTATTAACGGCGCTCTAATCCCATTGTGGGGATTGAAATCGTCTGAGAGCAGAGGGTCAACCATTAAAAGTTTTAATCCAGATTTTCTTTCCCCATAAATCAGGGGTCTCCAACTTTAGCAACTTTTAAGACTTGGCGACTTCAACTCCCAGAATTCCTCAGCCAGCTCTGCTCTGGGAGTTGAAGTCCCCAAGTCTTAAAAGTTGCTAAAGTTGGAGACCCCTGCCATAAACGACCCACGGAATAACAGAAGTCTTGAAAACTTTGCCATCAACAAGCCCTTGTTGGAAAAAAATGCAAACCTTGAATTACAGGGTTGGAAGGGACCTTGGAGGTCTTCTAGTCCAACCCCTGGCTTGAGCAGGAATTCACCTAATCAGCTAAATTGGCCCATTGGAGAAAGCAGACTCTGCAGAGAGAAACTTTTTTTGAGCATGGATCGAGGCTGGGCGAGTTTTTCTCTGTGGGGGCACCTACCCTCTGGAATGAGCTTCCCCCAGGACTTCGACAACTTCCTGACCTCCGGACCTTTCGCCGCGAGCTTAAAACATATCTATTCTTCCGAGCAGGACTGGCTTAATAGGGTTTTTAAACATGGTTTTTATTGGGGTTTATTTTATATTTTGTATTGTATTTTAAATTTAGGCTTTATTGAATAAGTTTTTTAAATAGTGTTTTTATTGTAATGTATTGTATTATTTTATCTGCCTGTTCACCGCCCTGAGTCCTTTGGGAGAAGGGCGGTATAAAAATTAAATAATAATAATAATAATAATAATAATTATTATTATTATTATTATTATTATTATTATTATTATTATTATTATTATTATTATTATTATTTTTGGCGGCCTCGAGGGCGGATTGGCCCCCTTCAGCATCCTAATTGCTAATCCCACAATTCCTTTATCCAAAAATCCCACGTCCCACCAAGATAGATATCTAAGGCTTGCATTTTTTTTTTTAAAAAAAAGGAATTTCTCTTCATTTCAAAGTCATTGGTATGAGTGTGATTTCTGCATGAGAAGCCATAATTGTGTCTGAATGCAACTAATTACAATTAATTGCAATGCAACTAAGTTAAGTGCAGTGCAAGTAAAAAGTGAATGCCACAAAGAAGAGAAGGGGTGGGGGGTGGGGGTAGAGGGTGCTCCATCGCTGGAGGCTTTTAAGAAAGAATTGGAGAGGCTTTTGTCTGAAAAGTTATACGGTGTCCTGCCTGAGCAGGGGGTCCGACTAGATGACCTCCAAGGTCCCTTCCAGTTCTATCCTGATTCTGATGGGAGTTTTGTCAATGTGGGTGGTGTTCAAGGGGTGCTCCAGGTTAGATTAGATTAGAATATAGAATGGAATGGAATGGAAAGGAAAGGAAAGGAAAGGGAGTGAGAGTCAATGAAAGGAAAGGAGGGAGAAAGGAAAGGAAAGAAGGAAAGGAAAGGAAAGGAGAATAGAATAGAATAAATCAGAACAGAACAGATGGAAGGAAGGAAGGAAAGGAAGGAAGGAAGGGAAAGGAAAGGAGAACAGAATAGAATAGAATAAATGAATGAAAGAAAAAGAAAGGAATGGAATGGAGAATAGAATAGAAGAAAGAAAAAGAATAGAGTAGAATAGAATAGAATAGAGGCAGAAAGAAGAATGGAATGGAATAGAATAGAATAGAATGAATAGAGGCAAAAAGAAAAATGGAATATAGAATAGAATAGAATAGAGGCAGAAAGAAGAATAGAATAGAATAGAGGCAGAAAGAACAATAGAATAGAATAGAGGCAGAAAGAACAATGGAATAGAATAGAATAGAATGGAACAGAATAGAATAGAATAAGTCCCTTCCAATGCTGTTAATTCCTGTAAAGTTCTGTAGCTGAGCACCCATCACGCCCAGTGGAAGAATTTCTAAAGCTTTCCTTGGGCAGGTAATAGCATGCTACAGATGCATTTCCTCTTGTTCAGCTTACAGCTGGGCCTTGATTTACGTGGATAAAGTCCTCAATCCTACAGTAATAAAGCCAGTCACCACCATTTTTACAATATTTATCATGGCGGTCCGTTAAGCCAACCCCTTCTTTTCAGTCTAGACCGTTTTGCTGAAAACCAGAAGTAAATGTTATTTTTATTTTGGGAAAGATCCTTCATAAAACACGGTCTTAGTGGCCACAGGATGTTGAAAAAAGTTGTAAATGTTTGGCTACTTGCCAAGCACGGCTGGCTGGGGAATTCTGGGAGTTGAAGTCCGCAGGTCTTCAAAGTGACCAAGGTTGAGAAGGAAAAAAAAACACTGCTTCGTTAAAAACCAAAATATGGGGGTGCTTTTTTTTTTTGTATTCAAAAAATTTGCAACGCTGCAAAATTTCTAATCCCAGGTAAAGTCACAAATGCTTTTAAGAGGTGGTGAGGCAGGTGTGGAGTGAATTTGCAAGAAAAGTTTGTTTGCTCTGCACTTCAACAAAAGGGTTGTGTTTATACCAGGAGTCGGCAACCTTAAACACTCAAAAGAGCCACAAATGTCCTAATTGGAATTCCCCATTCAATTCTGGAGCCAATTGGAAATCCGGTTCCCCCATCGTAGTCTCATCCTAGTGCGGCGTCCTTTTTCCTCTGCCTGTCCTAACCGAAACCCCTATTAATTGTGGAGCCGACCAGCAATAGGGAGCTGCAGCAGAGGGACGAAAAAGCCACATGCGGTTCCAGAGCCCCAGGTTGCCGACCCCTGGTTTATACCAATAAAAATAGCGTTGCATCACTTCTGCCTTGCCAATCCAACTGTTTGGATTTAGGAACCAACCAAATACAAACCAGTTCTCGACTTACAACTTGCGTTCGTTTAGTGACCATTCAAAGTTACAACGGCGCTGAAAAACCCGACTTGCGGCCGTTTTTCACCCTTACGACCGTTGCATCATCAGAATTCAGACACTTAATAATAATAATAATAATATTTTAATTTTTATACCGCCCTTCTCCCGAAGGACTCAGGGCAGTGAACAGCCAAGTAAAAACAATACAATATATTACAATAAAAGCTATTTAAAAAACTTATTCGATATGGCCTAAGACTTGGCAACTGACTCATAGTTACGACGGCTGCAGTGTCCCAGGGTCGATCCCCTTTTACGACCAGCAAACTCAGTGGGGGGTGGGAAGCCAGATTCATTCAACCCTCGGGTTGCTAACTTAACAGCCGCAGCGATTCATTGAGGAACCGTTGTGATAAAAAGGAGGCGAAGTTCGCTTAGCTGCCTTGCTTGGCCACAGGAATTCTGGGCACCGTTGTGGTCGTAATCTGAGGACTACCTCAGTAACCGGTCTGCATGCCTTTTCCGACGGCTCCTAATTTGAACAGGGATTCTTTGTTCGAACTGCCGGCTATTTACAGAAAGCCTAGAAAGTCTTTCGATTTGTTTTTGAGTTTTTGTTTTTTTTTAATTTGCCCGAACAGCTCGAATGACCGACGATGCATAAAATTGAAATTGTGCTGGCAGCTGAATTGGTTTATTGTGGGTCACGGGCTGTTTGGAGCCTGCGGTGTGAGGGGCTTGTTTGGGGAGGTGGGTGGAGAGCGCAAATTCCACCTTTTCTGTGTTATTCTTTGACTCAGCAATGCCCGCTTTTATGCAAGGAATCCGACTTTAATCTCCCCCCCCCTCCCTTGGCACGGTGCCCTCCTATGCCAGCTCTGGAGGCCCTTGGCTGCTGCTCGGGTGGCATTGCAGGAAAAAAAGTGGGGAGGGCATGACATTTGCAGGAATAAGTTAAAATTATACATGGCAGTCCTCGATTTACAACCATACTTGAGCTCCAAATTTCTATTAAGTCAGTTTCACCCCATTTTACAACCTATAGAATAGAATAGAATAGAATAGAATAGAATAGAATAGAATTTTTTATTGGCCAAGTGTGATTGGACACACAAGGAATTTGTCTTGGTGCATATGCTCTCAGTGTACATAAAAGAAAAGATACGTTCATCAAGGTACGACATTTACAACACAATTGATGGTCAATATATCAATATAAATCATAAGGATTGCCAGCAACAAGTTATAGTCATACAGTCATAAATGGAAAGAGATTGATGATGGGAACTATGAGAAGATTAATAGTAGTGCAGATTCAGTAAATAGTCTGACAGTGTTGAGGGAATTATTTGTTTAGCAGAGTGATGGCCTTCGGGAAAAAACTGTTCTTGTGTCTAGTTGTTCTGGTGTGCAGTGCTCTATAGCGTCGTTTTGAGGGTAGGAGTTGAAACAGTTTATGTCCAGGATGCGAGGGATCTGCAAATATTTTCACAGCCCTCTTCTTGATTCGTGCAGTATACAGGTCCTCAATGGAAGGCAGGTTGGTAGCAATTATTTTTTCTGCAGTTCTAATTATCCTCTGAAGTCTGTGTTTTTCTTGTTGGGTTGCAGAACCGAACCAGACAGTTATAGAGGTGCAAATGACAGACTCAATAATTCCTCTGTAGAATTGGATCAGCAGCTCCTTGGGCAGTTTGAGCTTACTGAGTTGGCGCAGAAAGAACATTCTTTGTTGTCCTTTTTTAATGATGTTTTTGATGTTAGCTGTCCATTTGAGATCTTGCGATATGATAGAACCCAGAAATTTGAAGGTTTCTACTGTTGATACTGTGTTGTCAAGTATTGTGAGAGGTGGAAGTATGGAAGGGTTTCTCCTAAAGTCTACCACCATTTCTACGGTTTTGAGTGGGTTCAGTTCCAGATTGTTTTGGTTGCACCACAAGGCTAGTCTTTCTCGCCACCGTTGTTAAGTGAGTTATTCCAGTTAGGTTAATAACACGGTCATTAAGTGAATCCGGCTTCCCCATTGAGTTTGCTTGTCAGAAGGTTTCAAAAGTGACTCTGGGACGCTGCGACCGTCATAAATACAGGTGATGCTCCACTTACGACCACAATGAGCCCCAAATTTTATGTTAAGGGAGCTTTGCCCCATTTCTTGCCACGGTTGTTAAGTGAATCACTGCAGTTGTTAAAGATGGTCTCACGGTGGCTAAGTGAACCTGGCTTCCCCATGGATTTTGCTCCTCAGAAGGTCGCAAAAGGGGAATCGGGTGATCTTGGGGTGCTGCCGGGGTCGTAAGTATTAAGTTACCTGAATTTTGATCAGATGATCACAGGGATCCTGCAAAAATTGTAACTGAAAAACGCTCATTAATCACTTTTTTTTTTTTTTTTACATTGACGTAAGTCGAGGACTGTATGAGTCAGTTGTCGTGTGTCTGAAATTTGACCAGGTGACCGTGGGGATGTTGCAACGGTCGTTAAGTGTGAACAACAGTCACAAGTTACACTTTTCAGTGCTGTTGTAACATTGAACTAAATGAATGGCCGTAAATTGAGGACTATCTGTAATTTCCATTGAAGATGTTTTATTCTTTCTCTTCTCTCTTTCGCTTTCTTCCTTCCATCCCGCAATTTGGATGGATATCTATATCTATATCTATTTGTTTTCGTAGGTTTTCACGGGTATAGGTATGTAGGTCTTGGCATATTCGGGTCTTTTCCCGTGTAAGGTTGAGAGTATCTTGGCGACGTTTCGACGAGGTCTCACTCATTATCTTCAGGCTGGTGCTTTCGGCTTTGTGCTTGTGCGAGCAAAGCGTGGTCGGAGCTGCTGTCTCTCTAAATACTGGTGGGGAGGTGGGGAGTGTTGCTGTGGTTGGCTGTGTGGTACAGCAACACTCCCCACCTCTCCACCAGTATTTATAGAGAGATGGCAGCTCTGACCACGCTTTGCTCGCACAAGTACAAAGCCGAAAGCCCCAGCCTGAAGATGATGAATGAGACCTCGTCGAAACGTTGCCAAGATACTCTCAACCTTACATGGGAAAAGACCTGAATATGCCAAGACCTACATACATACATACATACATACATACGTACATACATACATAATGTCCATGTGGTTGCAATGGGTCGGACACAACTAACAACAAATATATATGGTTCAGTGGCTAGGACGCTGAGCTTGTCGATCAGAAAGGTCAGCAGTTCAGCGGTTCGAATCCCGGGTGCTCTCCTTACTTGTCCCAGCTTCTGCCAACCTAGCAGTTCGAAAGCATGTTAAAAAATGCAAGTAGGAAAATAGGAACCACATTTTGTGGGAAGGTAACAGCGTTCCGTGTGCCTTTGGCGTTGAATCATGCCAGTCACATGACCACAGAGACGTCTTTGGACAGCACTGGCTCTTCGCCTTTGAAACGGAGATGTGGCCTTCTGTGCCGTTGCAACATTTTAGTTGCCGCTGTTTTCTGAGCTGTTGCTTCCTTGAGTCACTGCTCCAAAGTTACTACCTTGCACTCAGTTGTAAACCAAGTGGTTGTGTGGCAGGGAAGTGAGGGAAATACTGCGATTCTAGCTAAACCTTTCAATCTAATTCTTACATTTTGCAAAATATCAAACTGTAGTAGTGTAATCCTGGACGCCTCCTAGTGGAGAATCAGGGGAACAGATTCTAGACACAGCTACTAGCATCTGTAATTTGGCTTTACTGGCTTTTTACGGCCAGGCAGTTTGGGGACTACAGCATCCATCCTTCACAGCCACAAAATGATGACTGGAAGTCCTAGGATCTTGGAGAAGACCTGTATTAGATATCACCATGATTTTTTTTTTAATACGGTCTTTTGCAAAATGCAATTTATTAACTTTGTGAAGCATTAACTTTATTTGATGGCTTTGAACTCCCGTCTTATATTTGATTCCCCCTCTTGGATCATAAATTGCTGGGATTTAAATTCCCTGCATGTAGAAGAGTAGCTCTTCGGGGGGGAAAAGCTTTGTTGGAAGCCCCAGATAAATTTTGTAATAAATAAATGGCTCTGGATTTGAGGACAGTCGGTGTTGTAACCTTTGGCATATAGGTGGTCCTTAACTTACGATGGTAATTTTTTTTTTTTGCATTTATATCCCGCCCTTCTCCGAAGACTCAGGGCGGCTTACAATGTGTCAAGCAATAGTCTTCATCCATTTGTATATTATATACAAAGTCAACTTATTGCCCCCAACAATCTGGGTCCTCATTTTACCTCCCTTATAAAGGATGGAAGGCTGAGTCAACCTTGGGCCTGGTGGGACTTGAACCTGCAGTAATTGCAGCTGCTGTTAATAACAGACTGCTCTAGTCTGTTGAGCCACCAGAGGCCCAGAACTACCGTTGTAAGTCATGCCGGTTGTTAAATGGGTTACCATGTGGCTGACCTGATTTTACACAAAAAATAATAATAATTTGGGGGTTCATTAAGCAAAGACGTCGTCCGCATGGGCCATTTTTGTTGGAAAATAGAAATAAATATTTTCAGCAAAAGAAAAAGTCATAAATTTTGGTTGTGAGGCTGGAATGCTATAAAAAGTTGTAAGCCGGTTGCCCAAAATGCAGTCGTGTGACCATGGGGAAGGGGCAGCCATTTGTGTGTGGGGGGGGTCTGTCGTAACTTTCAATTGTCACTAGGTGATGGATCTTACCATAAATCGAGGATTCCCTGCATTTTGTATTTTCTAACACAACACAGTAGTCCTCATGACAACACTTGAGCCCAACGTTTCTGTTGTTGAATGAATTTTGCTCCATTTTACGACCTCTCTTGCCAGAGTTGCTAAGTGAATCAACTGTCAGTAACCTGGTTGTTAAGTGAATCCGGCTTCCTCGTGGACTTTGCTTTTTGGATGGTCGCAAAAAGGGGATCGCGCGATCCCAGGACACTGCGACCGTCATAAGTACGAGTCAGTCGTCAAGCGTCTGAATTTTGGATCACGAGACCTGCAGTGGTTCAGTGCCGTTGTAACTTTGAATGGTCACTAAACGAACGGTTGTTAAATGGAGGACTTGCCTGCATATTTAACAACTGCACTGATTCGCTTAAAGAATGTGGCAAAAAAAGTCGTAAAACGGGGCGAAACTCAACTTAATAAAATTCTCAACATAAATTTTGGGCTCCATTGTGGACGTAAACTGAGGATTCTCTGTACTGCAGACTAATTCTGCCGACTGCCAGGAGTTCGATCCTGATTGGCTGGCTCAAGGTCAACTCGGCCTTCCATCCATTTTGACCGGCTGGAATCTTGGTTCCTCGTAGGTCGTGACTGCCCTCCGTTGTCATGGAATCCACCTGGTTGATCCATCTTCTAGCGCTCTGCGCTCTCGCGACGGCGGTCCCCTCCGAGGACAAGAAGAAAATTGAGAAGAAGCCCGCCTCGAAAGAGAAGAAGCTGAGCGAAAAGGCCACCACCTTGGCTGACCGCAGCGCCATCCTGGCCTTCAACCTCTACCAGGTGATGGCCAAGGACAAGAGCTTGGAGAACATCTTGGTGTCTCCCGTGGTGGTGGCCTCTTCGCTGGGGCTGGTGTCCCTCGGAGGAAAGGACACCACGGCGTCGCAAGCCAAAGCTCTCCTCAGCGCCAGCAAACTCAACGACGATTATATCCACAGCGGACTCTCCGAGCTCCTGACCGACGTCAGCAACACCACGGCCAGGAACGTCACCTGGAAGCTCGGCAGCCGCCTCTACGGCCCCAGTTCCATCAGCTTCGCGGAGGACTTTGTGCAAAACAGCAAGAAGCACTACAACTACGAGCATTCGAAGATCAACTTCCGAGACAAGCGTAGCGCCCTGAAATCCATCAACGAGTGGGCGGCCCAGACCACGGATGGCAAGCTGCCCGAGGTCACCAAAGACGTGCAGAAGACCGACGGGGCCTTGATTGTCAACGCCATGTTCTTCAAACGTGAGTCCGCGTTGGGGGGAGGGGCTTTGAAGGAGAGGGGGAACGTGGTGGAGAGTTGGTGGTGGGGTTATCGGTAGATGGATCAGAAGGTCGAGACGGAGATGGAGGCTGCGGTCTTCTCTTGCTCTGGTTGAGCCTTAGGGACGCAGTGGCTAAGACGCTGAGCTTGTCGATCGAAAGGTCGGCAGTTCAGCGGTTCGAATCCCTAGTGCCGCGTAACGGGGTGAGCTCCCGATACTTGTCCCAGCTTCTGCCAACCTAGCAGTTCGAAAGCACGTAAAAAATGCAAGTAGTAAAAATAGGGACCACCTTTGGGTGGGAAGGGAACAGCGTTCGGTGCGCCTTTGGCGTTGAGTCATGCCGGCCGCATGACGACTGGAGACGTCTTCGGACAGCGCTGGCTCTTCGGCTTTGAAATGGAGATGAGCACCGCCCCCTAGAGTCAGGAACGACTAGCACGTATGTGCGAGGGGAACTTTTACCTTTACGTTTAGTTGAGCCTGCTTGGTGGCCATTCAAAAAATTAATACGAGAGTTCATTTGTTCCTTAGGAATGCATCTAGGATCAGGTTTTCCAACCTCGGCCCCTGTAAAATGTGGGGGGGACTTCAACTCCCAGAATTCTGGGATTTGAAGTCCCTCCCCCGGTCCCCCCAGTCTTAAAGGGGCCAAGGTTTGAAAACCCTGATCTAAACTAAACCTGTTTTGCAAACTGTTTTTCCCCATTGTTGCATTTTTCATTCATCATTTGACGGACACGTTTTTAAACAGCTAGCCTTCATCATCATTTAACGGCCCCATAATCCCTTGCGGCGGGGTGGAGTCTGGGCCACCGAATGGAGCTAGCGGAGTGTTTTCATGGCCGGATGCTTTTCCTGTTGCCAGTGCGGAGTTTTGTTCGGCAGATAATATTCTCAGCGTGGCCCAGAAAGGGAGGAATATTGGCCTCTACCTAGGATCGAACTCGCAGCCTCCTGATTGTGAGGCGAGAGCGCCACCTCTAGGGCCACCTGCACCGCTCGTTGCGTTTTTTTCGTTCACGCCTGTTCGTTTTGTTTTAGCGCACTGGAATGAGAAGTTTCATCACAAGATGGTGGACAATCGCGGCTTCATGGTGACGCGGTCCTACACCATCGGCATTCCCATGATGCACCGTACAGGTAAGGAAACCTGGATTAGGAGGGGGGAGGAAATGCATGTTTTTTCCTGGCTTGCTTTGTCCCAGGTCTCTACTCGAATTTTCCTGTAAGTGATTGAGGCAGTGAAGGAGGTGAACAAAATCTTTTGCATTTCCCCCACAAAGTCACACTAGGGCAGGGGTCTCCAACCTTGGTCCCTTTAGGACTTGTGGACTTCAACTCAAGGACGAGTTGAAGTCCACAAGTCTTAAAGGGACCAAGGTTGGAGACCCCTACCCTAGGGCTAGCTGTCCATTGTTAACCGTGACTGGACCAAATGGAGGAACGTAACCTTCTGACTTTACAAGTCGTCCTCAACTTACGACAGTCCATTTAGTGGCCATTTGAAGTTACAATGACACTAAAAAAAAGTGATGAAATGGAATATGAATAGAAAAGAATAGGAATAGCATAGCATAGCATAGCATAAAATAGAATAGAATCAGAAAGAAGAGTGGAATGGAATGGAATAGGAACAGAATAGCATAGCATAGCATAGAATAGCATAGAATAGCATAGCATAGAATAGAATAGAATAGAATAGAATAGAATAGAATAGAATAGAATAGAATAGAATTTTTTTTTGGGGGGGGGGGGAACTGACTTAATGCACTGAAGAAAAGAAGAAATTAGAAATGCGTGTGCTGATCTCCAGCCAGTCTGTCTGCGGAGGTCCTCTTAGGAGTTTTCAGACCCATTTTATATGACCTGGTGGACTAATACTGCCACTAATAATAATAATAACAACAACAACAGAGTTGGAAGGGACCTTGGAGGTCTTCTAGTCCAACCCCCTGCCTAGGCAGGAAACCCTACACCACTTCAGACAAAATGGATATCCAACATTTTCTTAAAAACTTCCAGTTTTGGAGCATTTACAACTTCTGGAGGCAAGTTGTTCCACTGGTTAATTGTTCTGTCAGGAAATTTCTCCTTAGTTCTAAGTTGCTTCTCTCCTTGATCAGTTTCCACCCATTGCTTCTTGTTCTACCCTCAGGTGCTTTGGAGAATAGCTTGACTCCCTCTTCTTTGGGGCAGCCCTTGAGATATTGGAAGACTGCTATCATGTCTCCCCTCCTCCTTCTTTTCATTAAACTGGACAAACCGAGTTCCTGCAACTATAGAATAGAATAGAATAGAATAGAATAGAATAGAATAGAATAGAATAGAATAGAATAGAATAGAATAGAATAGAATAGAATTCTTTATTGGCCAAGTGTGATTGGACACACAAGGAATTTGTCTTGGTGCATATGCTCTCAGTGTACATAAAGGAAAAGATACCTTCATCAAGGTACAACATTTACAACACAAATGATGGTCAGAGGTTACAAATTTAACACTTAATGATACAACATTTAATGATAATCATAGGGTACAAATAAGCAATCAGGAACAGTCAATATCAATATAAATCATAAGGATTACCAGCAACAAAGTTATAGTCATACAGTCATAAGTGGAAAGAGATGGGTGATGGGAACAATGAGAACTATGATGAGAACATGGGAACTCTGCTACGTATATTTTAGCCTCTAGTCCCCTCATCATCTATGTTGCTCTTCTCTGCACTCTTTCTGATCAGCCCACTGATTCTAATTTGATGCCTCCGTGTAGGATTGTACAAATACTACGAGGACGAGGTGGAGAAGCTGCAGATCGTGGAGATGCCGTTGGCCCACAAACTCTCCAGCCTCATCATCATCATGCCGAACCATGTGGAGTCCTTGGAACGCCTGGAGAAGCTGCTCACCCGGGAACAGCTGCAGAGTTGGCTGGGCAAGTTGAAGGAGCGGTCAGTGGCCATCTCCTTGCCCAAGATCAGCCTGGAGGTCAGCCACGACATTCAGGTGAGAGCATCCTGGGAATAACGAAAGAGTTGGAAGGGAGCCTGGGGGTTATCTAGTCTAACCCCCTGTTCGGGCAGGAGACCCTATATAGCAGGGGTCTCCAACCTTGGCAGCTTTAAGACTTGTGGACTTCCAACTCTCAGAGTTGAAAGAGTTGAGAGTTGTAGACTTCACCTCTCAGAGTTGAAGTCCACAAGTCTTAAAGCTGCCAAGGTTGAAGACCCCTGCTATAATATACCAATTCAGAGAAATGGCTGTCCAGTTTCTTCTTAAAAACCTCCAGTGATGGAGCACCCAACAACTTCTGGCGGCAACAATACAGGTAGTCCTCCATTTACGACCGCAGTTGGAACCGGAATTTCAATAGCTAAGTGATGGGTTTGTTAAATGGATCATCAGCTGACCTGATGGGATTTTGCAACCATTTTTACCGCGGTCATAACTTGGCTTCCCGCGTTGACTTTGCTCGTGGGCAGCTGCCTGGCAAGGTCGCGTATAGTGACTGTAGGGTGTTGTCGTAAATGCGAGCCGGTTGCCAAGCAGTCGCAACCATGAGGTGGTGAAATGGTTGTAACTTCAAGGAGGGGTAATAGTATATTATAGATCACGGGTCACCAACTGGTGGTCCATGAGAAAATTTTGGTGGTCCACAGAAAAATTATTTGCATTTTTATTTTGCACTAAATACTGTTTATCTTTTTAAAAAAATTAATATTAGTGATCCATGGGATTTAAAATTATAAATTTAGTGGTCCCTGAGGTCTGAAAGGTTGGTGACCCCTAGTATAGATCAGGGGTCTCCAACCTTGGCAACTTTAAGCCTGGAGGACTTCAACTCCCAGAATGCCCCAGCCAGCAAAGCTGGCTGGGGCATTCTGGGAGTTGAAGTCCTCCAGGCTTAAAGTTCCCAGGTGAGACTCCTGGTATAGATAGTCCTTGAGATATGACTATAATGGGGCTTTCCCATTACGGTTTTAAAATGGGTCGATCACATGACCTATCTGATTTATGACTCTTTTTTTTTTAAACAGTCATTAAGTGAATATGGCAGTTGTTAAGCGAACCAATGGTTGAATGGGGGTGCAGTTTAACCAAAAACTGGAAGTTACGTTCCTGTTTTCAGCAAAACTGTTATAAAACACAGTAACGTGACCAATTGGATGTGCCAAGTCATAACTCTAACAATTTAACCGAATTTAAGACACATGACCGAAGATGGGACCTTAGCCGTCAGAATTTCGAATCCGTGTTGTAAGTTCTCCTTGTCGGGTTTGTGGTAACTTTGAAGGGCTGCTAAGTGATCGGTCGTAAATTGAGGACTATCTGTATTTCGGGATTAGCTAGCCTAAAGAGACCAAATGAAGCTGGACGGTTTTATGAAGAAAAGTGCAGGGAGCTTTTTGACTTAACGATTTGTTTAGTGACCGTTCGAAGGTACAAAAAGTAACTTACGACCTTCTTTCACATTTAACGACCGTTGCAGCCTTTCCGTGATCAAAATCCAGATGTTAATTGACTCATGTGTATGACGATGGCAGCGTCCCAGGGTCACGTGATCCCCTTTTGCGACCTGCCGACGAGCACAAACTCAAATGAGGAAGCCAGGTTCGCTTAGCAGCCGTGTGTGGCTAACTTTTTAACAACTGCAATGATTCACTTAGCAACTGTGGCCAGAAAGGTTGTAAAATTGTGTGTGTGGGGGGGAGGGAACGTATTTAACAACTGTCTTTCTTGGCAACAGAAATTCTGGGCTCAATTGTGATCGTAACGTTAAGTACCGTATTTTCCGGAATATAAGACGCACCTTAGTTTTTGGGGAGGAAAATAAGAAAAAAGTCGATTGGCAGGTAGATCGGCCCCCCCAGAATACCCCCAATCAGCTGTTCCCAGAGGTGAATTTTAAGAACAGGTTCCTTGGTTGTGAGCTCTGTGCCTTGTTCCCCCCCACTTTTTTTTTCTGTCTCTGAAACTCTTTCAGAAAAAACTTTTTTCTGCCTCTGAAAGCCTCCAAAACAGAACTTCAGAAAAAAAGCCTCTGAAGCTCTGTTTGGAGGCTTCTTTTCTGAAGCTTCTTTCAGCCTTTGAAACCTAGTTTGAAGCTGCGTGGGCTACATTCGGAGTAGAAGACACACCCGGTAAATAACTTGCCTCCACAAGTCCTAAATGCTACAACACTGGAAGTTTTTAAGAAGAGATTAGATAACCCTTTGTTTGAAGTGGTGTAGGGTTTCCTGCCTGAGCAGGGGGTTGGACTAGAAGACCTCCAAGGTCCCTTCCAACTCTTTTATTCTATTCTATTTTGTTCTGTTCTATTCTATTCATTCTGTATACTATTCTATTCTATTCCGTTCCTATTCTTATTCTGTTCCTATTCCATTCCTATTCCTATTATTCTATTCCTATCCTATTCCTATCCCACTCACTCTTCCTGATTCAATTCTATTCTATTCCATTCCATTCTATTCCCATCCCATTCTTTTTCTCTATTCTATTCTATTCTATTCTATTCTATTCTATTCTATTCTATTCTATTCTATTCTATTCTATTCTATTCTATTCTATTCTATTCTATTCTATTCCATTCCTATTCCTATTCCTATTCCTATTCCTATTCTTCTATTCATTTCCTATTCCTATTCCTATTCCACTCACTCTTCTTTCTGATTCTATTCTATTCTATCCCATTCCATTCCATTCCACTCCAATTTTCTGTTCCATTCCATTCTTCTTTCTTCTTCTCTTCTCTTCTCTTCCATTCCATTCTTCTTTCTGATTCTATTCTATTCTATTCGATTCTTCTTTCTGATTCTATTCTATTCTATTCTATTCTATTCTATTCTATTCTATTCCTATTCCTATTCCTATTCTATTCCTTTCCTATTCCTATTCCTATTCCACTCACTCTTCTTTCTGATTCTATTCTATTCTATTCCATTCCTATTCTTATTCTATTCCTATTCCATTTCTATTCCACTCCACTCCACTCTTCTTTCTGATTCTATTCTATTCTATTCTATTCTATTCTATTCTATTCTATTCTATTCTATTCTATTCTATTCTACTCTACTCTACTCTACTCTACTCTACTCTATTCTACTCTATTCTGTATTCTATTCTATTCCATTCCATTCTTTACCTGTAGAAACAATCTGAATCGCCTGTGACATCACAGAAGTCCAGCCAATGGTTGAGCAGGGGAAACTAATTCGGACACCTCTCTCTCTCTCTCTCTCTCTCTTCCTGTTCAGAAACACCTGGCCGACCTCGGTTTAACCGAAGCCGTGGATAAGAACAAAGCTGACCTGTCCAAGATCTCCGGCAAGAAGGACCTGTATCTCTCCAGCGTTTTCCACGCGGCGGCCCTGGAACTGGACACAGAAGGGAACCCCTTCGACGCGGACCTCTACGGCCGCGAAGAAATCCGGAACCCCAAACTCTTCTACGTCGACCATCCCTTCCTTTTCCTGGTCAAGGACAATAAGACCAACTCCGTCCTGTTTATCGGCAGGCTGGTGAAGCCCAAAGGAGACAAAATGCGGGACGAATTGTAGTTTGCATGCCGGGTTTAAGTCTCTTTTACATCTCTTTTGATTTGGTTTTTATTTTTTAAAAAGAAAATGAGATTAAAATAGGTGCTTTTTTAAAACCGGTGCTCCTCTTAAGCTTCGACTTGTTAAAAAAAATTTTTTTTTGGGGTGGGGGTGGGGATCAAAAGATGGTGAGATACGAAGTGGGAACAAGGGAAGTAGCAAAGGAAGAGGGCTTAATTCTCCAGCACCCGTTTTGAACCCTACTTTGGGTTTTTTTACAGGTAGTTCTCCACTTACGACCAAAATCGAGCCCAACACGTCTGTTGTTAAGTGAGACAGATATCTGTCAGTGATTATTTTTTTTTTTTGGCCCCATTTTACAATTTTTCTTGCCACAGTTGTTAAGCGAATCACTGCAGCTGTTAAGATAGTGGCACGGTCGTTAAGTGAATCTGGCTCCCCCTCCCCCACCCCTTGACTTTGCTGCTCAAGCAGTCACCCCGGGACATTGTGACGGTCGTATATATGAATCAGTTGCCAGGCGACCGAATTTTGATCCTGTGACCGTGAGGATGCTGCAGCAGTCGTTAAGTCATTTCCCCTCCCCCAACTCCAAACGGTCACTAAACAAACTGTCATAAGTCGAGGACTGCCTGTGGTTTTATCTGCCCTGGAAAGTTAAATGCAGTCAGGGATTTAGGAAGGTTTGTGTGTGTGTGTGTGTGTGTGTAATTCATGTGCTGCTTTCCAGAAAAAGTGATCTGTTCAGGTTTTGGGGATCTTTTCCTAAAGATAACGGCACGAGATGGTTAAATTGTCACTTGATCCGAGTTTGGGCTTGTGAGACTGTAAGCATGGGACAGACAACGAAAGGCGTTCCTTATCTGTTTTGACAGGTTCACACTGCTGCACAACTTAGTATGCATTTTTTTTTTGAGAATGCGGTCGTCCTCCACTTATGACCCCCATGGGGCTAAGCAAGCCAGCCGGTTGTTAAGTGAATCTCTCCTGATTTTATAACTTCCTTGGCCATGTGGTTGTTAAGCAGATCCAACTTCCTGCATTGATTTATTTTTTTTTGGGGTCGAATTTTGTTCGCACGACGGTTGAGGAAGCTGCGGTGGTTCTGTGAGGACTGTTCATAAGCCGGCTTTTTTCCCTCTGGGTGATATCGTAACTTCGAAGCCGCTGTAGGAGCGGTCGTACGTTGAGGACTGCCAGCACGGCAACTTGCCAGTAATAATCTGCAGAGAGAGACCGGATACCTCCCCAAGTAGTTTTAAAACCTAGGCCTTAAGAGGAATTGGGAATTTTGGCTTACCGCAAATGTTCCATGTTAAGCACCATCAGTAATGTGTTTCCCCGAAAATAAGACCCCGTCTTTTTTTTTACCCCCACCAAAAGGCACCAGGTCTTATTTTGGTGAGATGTCATCCGCTGACTCACCTCACTTGCGCGCATCACTCCCAATGGAGGGATTCAAGTAATTTAACAACCGGTTCTCTGTTGGATTTCTTCCAACAACCAGTTTGCCAAACGGCTCAGAAAGTTTTAACAACCGGTTCTCCCGAAGTGGTGCGAACTGGCTGAATCCCACCACTGATCGCTCCCCCAGCCTCCTTTTTTGCTGTCAAGAGGCCTTCAAGACCTTCTTCTGTGGCCATCAAGCTTTCCTGAAGGTCCCCGCAGCTGATACGAGCGCTCTGGATCGATCCAAAGCTGTTATTGGTGGCAGAGGCTTTCAGGAAAGCATTGCCAGCTGCAGAAGAAATGAGCCGGCAAGGCAGGTGTTGGGGTCTATGAGACCTGGCTGCAAGGGCCTCTGGTGGCTCAGACTGCTAAGACAGTCTGTTATTAACACAGCTGCTTGCAATTACTGCAGGTTCAAGTCCCACCAGACCCAAGGTTGACTCAGCCTTCCATCCTTTATAAGGCAGGTAAAATGAGGACCCAGATTGTTGGGGGGCAATAAGTTGACTTTGTATATAATATACAAATGGATGAAGACTATTGCTTGACATAGTGTAAGCCGCCCTGAGTCTTCAGAGAAGGGCGGGATATAAATGCAAATAATAATAAAGTGTCGGAAGGTAAGTAGTAGGGCAACTTCACCCCCACCATCTGCACCCTAGCTTAACTTTTACCTGTGCACTGTAGCCGGCGGGGTCTTAATTAGGGCTTATTTTGGAGGTAGGGTTTATATTGGGTGCATGTGCAAAAACCATGCTAGGACTTCGGGGTAGGTCGTATTTTTGGGGAAACGCGGTATTTTAATTCATTTAAAAAAACAGAAACATTTTTTATTATTTTTATTTTAAATTTAAATTTGACTTGGCTCCACTGACTTGAGGCTATCCAGGCACATGTAGACATAATATTTAAAGTCCTTGCTGAGTGAGAGTTATTTGCATTTTCAGTTTTATGAAACGGAACAGCCAAGTCCTGACGGTTTTAGCCCTAGAGGGGAGCCAAGTCAAACCGGCAGCTGGTCTTGTATTTCCGAGAAGACAAAACGGTGATTTTAGACTTAAAATGGATGTTTTCCACTCCAGCATTGCGGAAATTATGATTTGCTGGCGTTTTGACGTAGTTTTGTGTTTTCTCAGTACTTCAGATCATAATCTTCCAAGCCTTGGCTGGGGATAATGGTGTTGCAGACCCATCGAGGGAGAAAAGATGGAGAAATTATACCACGGGTGTAATAAATATGCAGGAGTTAGAAAATGAGGGTCTCGATTAAATCTGATAGGTAAAATGTGCAGACTTTTTGGAATCAAACTGGATATTCCCAGTCGAGTGCATATTCTTTCCACCGATGGTGATGTACCTAGAATGTGCCTTAACCAGGTTAAGTAAGCCTTAACCAGGTTTGTTTGCAGAGCAGGCGAAACCTCGGTTTCTTGGTGCAATATACACGCGCCAAGCAATGTGCACTAATTCACATTTTGCAGCAGTCCTGCACAAATCTTAAAGCTTTGAAGATTCAAGCACGCTTCTGAAAGGGCCAGACTTGGGGAAAATAGAAAAATGGACACACGCAGCCTGTCTCCTTTTCTAAGTTCATGCCTTTCCCATGTTACATGTGTGAGCAGCCTCTCTGCCAAGGGGTGGACCTCAAGATGGTCTTTGTAACACACACACACTGAACTGCAGGGCACGGTGGGATGATGGTGCTATCGCGGGTTAAAGGGCGGCTGGGTGAATTAAGCCATGTTTTTTGTGACTCGGAGGTCTGTTCCTCACCACGCACAACTTTGTTGTACAATTTTTGCAATAAAGTATTTTTCAGTGAATTGCTGTCTTGACGGTACTCTGGTTGGGGTGGCACGTAGCAGCAACTGGCAAACAACAGTTTTGGGAGGAAATTGAAAATCCCGTCTCGCCCCCCCCCCCTCCAGCCTTTCCAGTGTGCTGAAAAAGAAATTAGTAAATGAATATTGTTTCCAAATGGTTAAGACTGGCAGGTGCTGCGAATAAATCTGACTTTGGCTGGGAAAGATGGACGCTCAAGACCAAGATATCTCAACTTTGGCCACTTTTGAGACAGGTGGACTTCAACTCCCAGAATTCCCTAGTCAGGATTTGGATTTCCATTCTTAGAATTCTCCAGTCAGCACATGTGGACTTCAACTCCCAGAATTCCCTAGTCAGCATTTGGACTTTTAACTCTCAGAATTCCCTAGTCAGCATGTGTGGACTTCAACTCCCAGAATTCCCTAGTCAGGATTTGGACTTTTTAACTCCCAGAATTCCCTAGTCAGCATGTGTGGACTTCAACTCCCAGAATTCCCTAGTCAAGATTTGGACTTTTAACTCCCAGAATTCCCTAGCCAACAAACTTGAAATCCACCAAAGTTGCGGAGCTTGAGAAACGCCTCAAAACCCGAGTTCAAGTCCCACCAGCAGCTATGGAAATTCAAGGGGTGGGCTGGGCTTGGGGGTCAGTCACCCTCTCGGCCCTGGGCTACCTTTACAAGGTGGGCAGAAAATGATAGAAAGGGATCCTATATGCCAGGGGTCTCCAGCCTTGGTCCCTTTAAGACTTGTGGACTTCAACTCCCAGAGTTCCTCAGCCAGGGAGACCCCTGCTATATGCAGCACCCAGACAAAGGGGATGTGAAATAAAACACCCAGTTGCATCAGGTGGCAGCATGTAAATAAGCGGTGATGCTTGTGAGGCTGTGAGCATTTGGTGCCACTGTGGTTGTGGGTCCTCGGATGGCCTCTAAAATGGCCCCTTTCAACGGAACGGGAAAGACTGAAGCTCGATGTTAGCGTGTGGACGTCCATCTCCATCTGCTGGACATTTGAGTGGACAGGAACAACTGAGAAAGACCTCACCCCTCTCCACTGGCCCACATTACTTAAGTCCGGAATGCGAAGACAATTCACAGGTAGTTCTCGACTTACAACCACAATGGAGCCCAAAACTTCTGTTGCTAAGCAAAATCGTTTTGGCCCCGTTTTACATTTCTTGCCAGTCGTTAAGTGAACCACTGCAGTTGTTTTAACACAGGCGTTACATGAATTGGCTTCCCATTATAAAAATTATAGAAAATATTCATAAACCACTTTTTTCAGTGCCACTGTGACTTTCGATCGGCCACTAAATTTTTGGTTGTAAGTTGAGGATTTGATCTGGGAAAAGCATTACTTAATCGGGCTAAGCTACAGTAGTGGCCAAAATTGTGAAAACCTTTTGGGGAAAAGTGTTATTTTCTAAAACTAGCTACTTACACCACTTTTTTTTGGAGTAGTACCATAAAATGATATATCAACGGAAAGATACTTTAATCAAGAATGTCATGCAATAACTTTGATGAAGGATTTGCTATTAGAAGAGCAGTGATAGTATAAAGAAGAAAAGTGAAAAAAGGTAGAAAAAACGAGATATACAAAAATGATCCCCATGTAAATTAATCCTTAGTTGGGCAACCTTTAGCATGAATTGCGGCCTTACAACGTCTTCCCATGGAGTGAACCGAGTCTTTTGAGTTCTGCAGCTGTTCTAATGTGAAACCAAGATTGAAGGATGGCTTCTATTAACTGGGTTTGATTGCTGGGTCACTTCTGACTAACCAGCTTCTTTAGTCGGCTCCAGAGATTTTCAATTGGATGAAGGTCTGGGCTCTTTCTAGGCCATTCCAGCAGTGGAATAGGATTATCTTGAAACTCCCCCCCCCCCAAAAAAAAAGTGGTGTTATTAGCCATCAAACCTCAAATATACACTTTTCCCAAAAAGTTTCCACAATTTTGGCCACTACTGTATCATAACAGAGAGTACAATCTGGTTTGGGAAGAATTAAACTAGGTTTCCGATGAACAAACTCTCAGTCCTGAGAGAAGGTAAAAGAAAGACCATTTTCTTGTTGGCTTTTAAACATTTTATTAAGAGATGTTTTTCTTCTATAGAACTTCAAGGTTTTAAATCAAAAACCTGCAAGGAAAAGGGAAAAAAACATATCAGGGAGTAAAAAGAACTCTTGGGAAGGCAAGGCCTATTTTTATTCTCCCATAAATACAAATTGTCTCAATTCTTTTTGGAAAGGCAGGCAGGCAGGCAGGCAATACACCCCCGTAGCTTCCTTCCTTCAACTGGGGCCCTCAAGATGTCCTTGTATGGCTACTGATGGGGACCACACAAAAAAGACTATCAGGTTGGAAAATAATGATAAACTGACCACTTGTGAATTGCAAATCAATCCATTAATACGGGCTCAGAAGCCAGTCAACGAAGATCAATGCTAAAACCACCAATACTACTTTCAAGCAATGTTCTGGGGTAAGAAGACATAGTTTAAATCAGGTCTTTTTATCTGCCACTGATGCTTGGAAAGGGGGACTATTGCCTACAGAAGAGAAACTCTATAGATCAGGGTTGAACTGTGGGGTCCTTGGTGCTCTCTGAGCAGAGTTGTTTCCTTGCAGACGTTTCATGACCCAACTAGGGAACATCATCAGTGCTAGAAGGGGGAGGAGGAGGAGGAGGACTGTGGGGTCCTTGGTGCTCTTTGAACTTGGTTGTTTCTTTGCAGACATTTCATGATCCAACTAGGGAAGAACTTCACTTATAGAAAGAAGGGTGTTGGGTTTGCTCTCTTTTTATATTCAAATACCGTGCTAATAGTGAACAAACCCCATTACCTTTTACCACTGATGATGTTACCTAGCTGGGTCATGAAACATCTGCAAGAAAACCACCCAGCTCAGAGAGCACCAAGGGCCTCACAGCGCACTGCGAAGAGCACAGTCCTTTTCCTCCTCCTCCTCCTCCACAAACCCTACTCTAACACTGATGATGTTGCCTGGTTGGGTCATGAAACGTCTATAAGAAAACCAGAGGGCCTCTGGTGGCTCAGCAGACTAAAGCAGTCTGTTATTAACAGCAGCTGCTTGCAATTACTGCAAGTTCAAGCCCCACCAGGCCCAAGGTTGACTCAGCCTTCCATCCTTTATAAGGTAGGTAAAATGAGGACCCAGATTGTTGGGGGCAATAAGTTGACTTTGTATATAAATATACAAATGGATGAAGACTATTGCTTAACAGTGTAAGCCGCCCTGAGTCTTTGGAGAAGGGTGGGATATAAATTCAAAAATAAAAAATCCACAGTTGTCCACCTCCACTCTGCAAAGTCCCACTTCCTTATAAACACTGATGAGGCTACCTAGTTGGGTCATGAAATGTCTATAAGAAAATAACCCGAAGGATCCCAGAAAGTTGCTTTTTAGTTCACCCTCCCCAGATCTTTTTCCGACCCTTACCTCTTACGCCGTGGGCACCGGCTGGGGCATCGGCGGCTGCTCCGGCTTGGTGCCCTTTTGCTCCGAGATGGGGGTGGTGGGCAGGATCTCTTCTTTGGGCTCCACGATGCTGACGTGATCCGGCAGGGGCTTCTTGGGCCCAATCTTCCCACTGGGATCCCAGGGCAACATGATCTTCACCTTAATACCCAGCACACCTGCAAACAAACAAAACGAATAAAAGGTGAGGCGTTGAGGCAAGATCCTTTGGCCCGGCAAGCTCGGGATGACAGGGACTGAAGCCCAAAAGTTGTGAGGAGAAGGGAAGAGGCAAGGTGCAAAAAAGGAGGTCGTTCCTCTCACTCCCCTTGTGCAGGGGGGGGGGGCTCTTTCTTCACAGGGGCAGCTCCCCTGATGAAATTCTTTTTTTTTTGTAAATACCCGGTTTCCCTGAAAATAGGACCCAGCCTGAAAATAAGTCCTAGCGTGGCTTCTCAGGATGCTCGTAATATAAACTCTACCCCACAAAATAAGCCCCAGTTAAGACTGTCAGCCAGATGGAGGCGTTTAGTACCATATTTCTCCCCCACAAAAATAAGACCTAACCAAAAAATAAGCCCTAATGCGTCCTTTGGAGCAAAAATTAATATGAGACCCGGTCTTATTTTTTGGGGAAACATGGTAGTTTTATTAGTTTATTATATAGCAAAAAAAAGAAAATACAAAAGTAAATAGTAGGAAAAGCAAGAGGGAAAAGGGGGAAAAGAAAAAGAAAGGTAGCGACTAGGGAAGGAGGGAGGAAGGAGGGCTCATATTGTTGTCCATAAATCCCTTAGAGAGGGAGGGAGGGAGGGAGGAAGAAAGGAGGAAGGGAGGGAGGGGACTCAGATTGTTGTTCATAAACCACTTAAGGGAGGGAGGGAGGGAGGGAAGAAGGAAGGGAGGGAAGGAGGAAGGAGAAAGATTGAAGTGAGGAAGGAAGGGAGGGGACTCAGATTGTTGTCCATAAACCCCTTAGAGAGGGAGGGGAGGGAGGGAGGAAGGAAGGGAGGGAAGAAGAAAGGAGGAAGGGAGGGAGGGAGGGGACTCAGATTGTTGTCCATAAACCCCTTAGAGAGGGAGGGAGGGAGGAAGGAAGGGAGGGAAGAAGAAAGGAGGAAGAGGACTCAGATTGTCGTCCATAAAACACTTAAGGAAGGGAGGGAGGGAAGGAAGGAAGGAGGGAGGTTGAAGTGAGGAAGGAAGGAAGGAGGGGACTCAGATTGTTGTCCATAAATCCCTTAGAGAGGGAGGGAGGGAGGGAGGAAGAAAGGAGGAAGGGAGGGAGGGGACTCAGATTTTTGTCCATAAACCACTTAAGGGAGGGAGGGAGGGAAGAAGGAAGGGAGGGAAGGAGGAAGGAAGGAAGGAGGAAGGTTGAAGTGAGGAAGGAAGGGAGGGGACTCAGATTGTTGTCCATAAACCCCTTAGAGAGGGAGGGGAGGGAGGGAGGAAGGGAGGAGGGAGGTTGAAGTGAGGAAGGAAGGGAGGGGACTCAGATTGTTGTCCATAAACCACTTAAGGAAGGGAGGGAGGGAGGGAAGAAGGAAGGGAGGGAAGGAGGAAGGAAGGTTGAAGTGAGGAAGGAAGGAGGGGACTCAGATTGTTGTCCATAAACCACTTGAGGGAAGAAGGGAGGGAGGGAGGGAGGGAGAGAAGGATGAAGGAAGGAGGGTTGAAGTGAGGAAGGAAGGAGGGGACTCAGATTGTTGTCCATAAACCCCTTAGAGAGGGCTGGAAAGCATTGTGAAGCGGTATATAAGTCCGAGTGCTATTGCTAAATCTGGTTGCAAGCCGAGAATTACCTGTACAGGTAGCAATAATAAACTCTTCTATGATTTGACCTTAACAAAGAATCTGAGTTGTTTGCACCTGATAGTAGCTGAGCAGAGGCTCCTGAGGGAAGGAGGGACCCACAGGGGAGAGACTCCCAAAATCTGAGCCGAACAGAGCTGCTGGGAGGCCTCCCTCGTCTTACCTTGCCTGAGGAGGACGTGGCGCACGGCAGTATCCACGTAGTAGTTGACTGGGTCCCCACTGTGGATCATCAGCCCATCCACAAACTTCATGGACTTAGCACGCTGGCCACGGAGTTTGCCCGACACAACCACTTCGCAACCCTTGGCTCCGCTTTCCATGATGAAACGGAGGACGCCGTAACACGCCCTGCGCGTAGACACAACACACGAGTGAGAACCTGGGACTATTTGACTATGAGCACAAGAGTCGGGAGGCCCTCTTAAGTGCAATTAATTAAAAATTAAACTTAACCACATAGGGGCACATTCCCGTGATATTTGAGCAAAAAGGAATGCACAGGTAAAGTACAAAACCCGAAGGCTTAATAGAAAGATTACGGATGTATCTTAAGTTGCAAATGCAAATTTTTAGTTCATTTGTCGCCATCAGCAAAATCTCCGTTACAGGCTTTGTCTTTGACACTGTCACAATGTGTTGGATAGTTTGTTTTTCAGCCCCGCAACTCACAAGACGTTGATGGCATTTTGCCCCACTGATAGAAGGCGTCTGCGCATCTACCATAGCCAGTGAGAATTTAATTAAGTGTTGTCTGAATTGCACGGGGCTGGTTGAAAATCTTCCCAAAAACATTAATAAAAATCAATTAATTAAATGTCAATATAAGCAAGAGTGTCTTTTCACGAGCTTCCCTTCTCAGACAAATGCCTCTTGTTCATCCAATGACCGGACTTCCTCCGTTTGCCAAAGCCACCAAATACACGGCCACAGAACGTGGCACGGTATCGCTGAGCCCGGGCAGGAGGAAGCCCTTTCTGACTCGTCATCGTATCATCACAGAAGGGATTTCTTGGGCTTCCAAAACAGGCAGCCGAGAACAGCTCCATCCCGAAGAAGCGTTTAAAAGAAGCCAGTGATACGTCCACTAGCCCAGGGATCTCCAACCTTGGCAACTTTAAGCCTGGAGGACTTCAACTCCCAGAATTCCCCAGCCAGCTTTGCTTTGCTGGCTGGGAAATTCTGGGAGTTGAAGTCCTCCAGGCTTAAAGTTGCCAAGGTTGGAGACACCTGAGTTGTGTCTTTACTGAAGGCCAGTACTAAAGACTTTGTGTAGACAAAGTCCATCATGTTGAAGTTGCACAAAAATCTACGAGAGGACAGATGAAAACAGAAAGGTCGGATCTGGTTTCCGCCCGATGCTCACCTACGCACGGCAAGGCCTCCCAGAAGCTTGTAGCGCAGGGATTCGGCTTGGGCGATGGCGCACAATCCTCGGGTGGCCACCTTCTCGGCATAGAGCTGCGAAAGAGAGAGAGAGCAACACGCTTCACAAACACGTCGCAGGCAGGAGTTGTTAACGAATCTCTGCTAAAAAAAACCCCACCTTTTTTGCTTTGCAGTTAGTGGAAATTATTTAAACCCCCCCCCCCCCAGGAAAGAAACAGGTCGATTTACAACCATGCGCTGTTAAGAGACCGTTGCCACGGCACCGAAAAAAGTGACGTGACTGTTTTGCACACTTATGACCATAAGCCCAATACTTCTGTTGCTAAGCAAGACAGTGGGTAAGTGAATTTTTGCTCCATTTTACAGTCTTTTTTAGCCATTGTCAAATGACTCCCTTAACAAATCCCTTGTTAAGGGAGTAACCTGGCTGTTAAGTGAATCGGGTTTTCCGCACTGAATTTGCTTGTCAGATTGCAAAAGGGGATCACGTGACCCCAGGATACTGCAACCGTCATAAATACATGCCAAGCGGTATTCGGACCACCAAGGATACTTGCAACTGTCTTAAATGTGAAAAACAGTCACAAGTCACTGTGGCGATATATTAAATGGTTTAAGTATTAATGGAATTTGAAAGCATAAAAAATACCTGGCAGTCTATTAAATGGTTTAAATATTAATAATGGAATTTGGAAGTGTAAAAAAGTCTTTTAATTCTAATTATGGAATTCACTCAAAGCAACAGAAATGATATTATGAAGATTAACTGAATTCTTTTTCCTTTTCTTTTTTGATTATGGTCAGTATTACATGAATTGCTTTGAATTGCAAATATATGAATGACTCTAATGTTTGATAAGAAGTATATATAAAAATTTTATAAATATCAATGGGGAAATAAAAGGTTTAATTTAGAGGGAGTAAGGAGAAGGGAAAACCAAAGAAGAGGGAAGTTGATAAATGATTAGAATTCTGGGCGAAGGGTACGATTAGATATACAACATAAGTAAAAGAAAGAAAAGAAAAATGAGAGAGAAAAGGCAAATATATATTAATGTAAGCATATAAAATGTGTTGGAAGAGAACCAAAAGTTGTGTAAATTTGAAACCTGGCCAACATTCTGTTCAGAAAAAATGTATTGTATGTTGGTGTGTGTGTTAAAAAATAAAAAAACTTTTTACAAAAAAACAACAACATGACACTGTAACTCCGGTCACTAAGTGAACTGTTTTACTTAGGAGGATTATCTGTAAAAAAATTTAGTTTACTCAGACAGGGACGAGGTTTTCAATACCTTTTTTTAAAAAATCCAACATTCAGCACACAACCAACACATAGGCAATACGGATAGTCCTTGACTTAAAAGAGTTTGTTTTAGTGACCATTCGAACGGCACTGAAAAAAAAAGTAACTTATGACCGTTTTTCAGAGTTATGACCTTTGCAGCATGCCCAGGGTCAGGTGATCAGAACTCAGGTGTTTGCCAACTGGCTCGTACTTATATGCCTGCCCCTTCTCAGAACAAAGCGCAAGTTCATCCAGTGAGCAGGGCACCCTTGATCAGAGTTAACCAGCAAGGCGCCACAGAACGTGGTCCCAGGCTGTTGGCTCCGAGCAAGAGGGTGTCCATTTCTGACTCGTCATCGTATCGTCACTGAAGGGAAGATAAGCGCTAAGGGAGAGTTTTTCACATTCAGCAAGTTTTAAGATGGGCGGACTTCAACTCCCAGAATGCCCCAGCCAGCACAGGGGCTGCAGTGTTACCTCCACACTGGCCTCCGGGAATCCAAACCGCTTCTGAACCACGGCCGTCAGCTCGCGAATCCGCCGTCCTTTCTCTCCTAGAACGTTCTGAGTTCTGAAATGCAAAAGGCAAAGATTGGCATTAGGGTCAATTCCGGCAGAATAAAAACTCTTTTGAAAATTTCCAGTATTTCTTTTTTTTTTAAATCTAGCCTGCATTTCACTGCTGCTGGAATAATTATCCGATTCGATCCGACTTTTTCTCAGGAGGGCTACACAAAATCATATACTCTGCTCAATTGCAAGAACTTGTGTACATCTAGGCCAGGGGTCTGCAAACTGGGTTCTTTTAAGACTTGTGGAGTTCCGACTCCCAGAGTTCCTCAGCCAGCTTTGAGATTTTTGTGCAACTTCAGCATGATGGGCTTTGAATGCGCCCCTCTTCCTTGGGTGTCTAGTGCAGGGGTTTCCATCCTTGGCAATTTTTAGTTCATTTCACCATCAGCAAAATCTCCATTATAGGCTTTGTCTTTGACACTGTCACAATGTGTTGGATAGTTGGTTTTTCAGCCCCGCAAGTCACAAGATGTTGATGGCATTTTGCCCCACTGATAGAAGGCTTCTGCACATCTATCGTGGCGCGGTGAGAATTCAATTTTGCATTGTCTGAATTGCAGGGGGCTGGTTGAAAATCTTCCCAAAAACATTAATAAAAATCAATTAATTAAATGTCAATGTAAGCAAGAGTGCCTTTTCACGAGCTTCCCTTCTCAGACAAATGCCTCTTGTTCATCCAATGACCGGACTTCCTCCGTTTGCCAAAGCCACCAAATACACGGCCACAGAACGTGGCACGGTATCGCTGAGCCCGGGCAGGAGGAAGCCCTTTCTGACTCGTCATCGTATCATCACAGAAGGGATTTCTTGGGCTTCCAAAACAGGCAGCCGAGAACAGCTCCATCCCGAAGAAGCGTTTAAAAGAAGCCAGTGATACGTGCACTAGACCAGGGGGTCTCCATCCTGGGCTTTAAGCCTGGAGGACCTCAACTCCACAAGTCTTAAAAGAGCCAAATTTGTAGACCCCTGGTCTAGGCCATACTTACATTCTCTCATCGACTACAGCTACCTGTTTTATGCCTGCCTCCCATGGTTGTAAATTCATCACATACCGTATTTTTTGGATTATAAGACACACCTTTCCCCCCCAAAAAGAGGGTGAAAATCTGGGTGCGTCTTATACTCCGAATGTAGCCCCGCCCAGCTTTTCAAAGGGAGGTTTCAAAGGCTGAAAGAAGCTTCAGAAAAAAAGCCCCCTAACAGAGCTTCGGAGGCTTTTTTTCTGAAGTTCTTCTTTTGGAGGCTTTCAGAGGCAGAAAAGTTTTTTAATTTTCAATTTAAACAGCCACTAATTGACAGTCAAGGGACGCGGTGGCTCAGGGGCTAGGACGTTGAGCTTGTCTATCGAAAGGTCGGCAGCTCAGCGGTTCGAATCCCTAGTGCTGCCGTGTAACGGGGTGAGCTCCTGTTACTTGTCCCAGCTTCTGCCAACCTAGCAGTTCGAAAGCAGGTAAAAAATGCAAGTAGAAAAATAGGGACCACCTTTGGTGGGAAGGGAACAGTGTTCCGTGCGCCTTTGGCATTGAGTCATGCCGGCCACATGACTATGGAGACGTCGGCAACAACTAGCACGTATGTGCGAGGGGAACCTTTACCTTTACCTTTAATTGACAATCATAAGTAAAGGATTACATCCATCCATCAATCATATATATTTATCTATCTACATCCATCCATCCGTCTGTCCACCTATTTAATTTTGAGAGCGCTCAGCTCACAAACAAGCGAGACTCCTACGAATACCTGTTCTTTGTGGGGGATCCTTCAAGACTGTCCAAGAGTAGCAACTACCAGTAGTAAAAAAAAAATGCAGCAGCTCAGCTACTACTGCAGGGAGAAGGATCATACGATGTCTGCGTTAAAATATATGCCTTGGTTGCCAACTTCTGAATGGAAATTGAAGGGGTTACTTTTGATTTTTTTCCCCAGCGGCTCTAGATAACCTTCTAGAACAACATGTTGTGCACCAGTTGTGAACTTTCTTGGACTAAGTGGCCTTGCACATGGACACTCGTATCTTGGCATCTCATGTCTGGGCTACTGCAACGGACTGGCTGAAGACCATCCGCTGCAGGCAGATACTGGTAAGTCTGCAGTGGCAAACCAGCTTGATTCCAGAGGCAACTTTTTCTGAGTAAAATTTTATTATAAGGGAGACGTTTTTTGTGAGCTGGTAACTTGAGACTTTTAATAAAAAGTTGTTAGTCGGAGAGTATGCCCCAGGGCCCTGATCTGAAGACCACCCACAAACTCAAAAAGGTTACAGACTTGCCCATGTAATTAACTTTACCCAGCCTTGTATAGTTCAGAGCTGATTATATTTAAGGCCGCTTACTTCAAAATAAATTTGCCCACCCTGTAAGATTTGGGACAGAGGCCCTGCCCCGAGTCCCATCTACAACCCTTAGTAGGGCCTTCCCAAGGAACACATTAATAACCAGAGTAAAAATGAAGGTAGCTGCTGCTCCTAAGGGCGCTTCTTCAGATAACTGGGGGGAAGAGCTAATCCACAAAGAGTTTCAGACATTTTTTTTTGCAACCATGTGATAGGAGGACCACACAAATGACCTGGTAGCAAGAATGATGATTTCGGTCCTGGTTGGGGTAACGCGGACTTCCACCCCGGAGTAGCCATCTTCAGCCAGCTCCCGAGTCAAAAACTCGTTCAGTTCGGCTTTGAAGATGCCATCGGCCACGAACTGGAAACAAAACGCAAAAGCATGAGATACAAGAACAAGCACAACCTGGCCAGGCCCTCGTCAATTACAGGCACAAAGCAACGGGAGCCCCCCAACAGCACTGCCCCAAATCAGGGGTCTGCAAAGTTGGCTCTTTTAAGACTTGTGGACTTCAACTCCCAGAGTTCCTCAGCCAGCAAAGCTGGCTGGGAGTTGAAGTCCAGAAGTCTTAAAAGAGCCAAGTTTGCAGACCCCTGCCCTAAATGCAAGCTGTTACCTTGGAAATGGGAGGGTGACACAATGCTTAAATACCTTGAGGCCCCAGACCCATTTGTAGCAATTACAAGCACAGGTATGTTCCTCGACTTGCAACAGTTCATTTAGGGACCATTCGAAGCTACACTTAAAAAAAGCCACTTACGACCACTTTTTTTTCACAACAACTGTTTCAACATCTCCCTGATCACAGGATCAAAACTGGAGAGACTTGGCAACGGATTCACATTTACGACGGTTGCAGGGTCCCATATACAAGAGCAGAGCATGCGAACTACCCATCGTTTCAGACATGGAGCGAGTTCAGTGGCTAAGGCACTGAGCTTGTCGATCAGAAAGGTCAGCAGTTCGAATCCCTAGTACAGATCTCCTGCATGAGTAGGGGGGTTGGACTAGATGACCTCCAGGGTCTCCTCTGTTACATTTGTGTCTTATCCCTCTGTCTGCCCGGACGCACAAAGCTGGGTTGTGTGTTGGGGCAAAGCTGGGTTGTGTGTCTGCCCCAACACACAAACCTTGGTCTGTGCCAATGCCAGACCAGCATCTTAACTGCAGATAGCAGTTAGATGCTGATCTGGCACTGGAGAGACCCAGGTTCGAGTCCTCCCTTCAGCGACAGATGGCCCCAATGGGGACTTTCGGCCTGGCACTCTTAGCCCAGCCCCATTTCACAGGGCTGTGGGGTGGGGTGGGGTGGAACAACTGACCATGGAAATTTCTTTGAACTCCTACAGCAGACCCCTCTCCTAGAGCAACTTTTACAATCTTGGCAACTGTTAAAAAGATTTAATTTCTATTTATGACGCTACATATTTTCACATTTGGTGGACTTGTAAGGACATAAAGGCCTTTTGGATAAAAATTTGGTGGATTTTACAAAATGTTTTGAAAAAGAAGATAAAGTTCCTGCCGCAACTTTTCTTGTTGGGAATTATTACGGATTGTACAGTAATTGAGACTAAATTGATTTTAAATCTAATAACTGCAGCAAGATTACTAATAGGACAATACTGGAAGAAAAAAGAAGTACCTACAATAGAAGAATGGATATTGAAGGTTGCCAATTTGGCTGAGATGGCAAAGATATCAGCCTTTTTGAAAGACAATACGCAAGAAAGATACTTAAAGGAATGGGAAAAATGGATTGACTATATTCAACGTAGATATCAGACTAAGAGTTATCAGACTGTTTTTGAATGATTATGATGTATTATTTTTGATTGTTTTCGGGGGAAGTTAGGAATTGATGATTGTAGGGGTATAATTAAGTTGGGACGAAATTTTTTTAGCATATGTTTGTTTTATTTTTAACTATACCTTGTGCTTGTTCCGGGAAGTCCGGGGGGGGGGTTGTGAAGGGAGGGGGGAGGAGGGGGGGGAAAGGGGGAAAAAATTTTGTAAAACTTTTTGAATAAAAAAAAAGATTTAATTTCTATTTGTTTATTTATCCTTTTGTTTATTCCAGGGGTCTCCAAACATGGCCACTTTTAAGACTCATAGACTTCAACTCCCAGAATTCCCCCAGTCTTCAAACATGGCCATTTTAAGGTGTGTGGACTCCAACTCCCAGAATCCCCTAGCCTATTTCTGGCCTTTAAAAACCCCTCCCCCCCCAAGAGCCTCTGTCTCATCCCAGCCTCCCTCACAAGGCTGTTGTTGGAAGCTGGGTGCGAGGGCTCGGGTTCAAGTCCAGATGCAGCAACTCTACAGCAGCCTCACCTACCTGGCAGGGCTGTTGTGGAGGAAAATACGCCCTATGCTGCACTCATATACTACTACTTAGGCGTAAGCACGTGCTAATATATATATAAGCTTTAAGCTATCGGGCAGCTTCCGGTCCCGGGCGGCCCGTCTAGCCTCGGTCTCGCTGCCTTTTCGGCCCAGCAAAACCCAACTAGGATTCGGGCCGGAGCCGCGGAGAGATGAAGGGGGGGTGGTTGTCTCAATCCACTCCCATCCGTGGCTCCCACCGCCGCCGCGGCCCACCTAGCCGGCCCCACCCCGCCGTTCGACCCCCTCCGCCTTCTCCGGCCCGTATTTCTTCCCCCGCCGCCCGGCCACAAGGCTCCGCAAGGCCCCGAACAACCTCACCTTTCGCTTCTTGGATATCTGCACCGCCATCTTGAGCCGCGCCGCTCTGGCGAAAGAAAGAGGCGGCTTCCGCCGGCGCAGAGGAGTATACGGCTGTTGTCCCGCTCGTCATTGGCCAGCTGGCATCACGTGGACGGAAAAGACCGCGAGCCATGCTGGGAAGTGTAGTTGACGCTGTTTGAGAGTCGGCTGCTCTCTCGGGCATGATTGTTCGCTGCTCTCCATTGGTCGAGCTGTTAAGGGGGATGTACCAGGGGTTTTTGGGAAATGTAGGCTGATGTTGAAGCTTAATTGGGCATTTAAATCAGGGGTCTTCAACCTTGGCCGCTTTAAGACTTGTGGACTTCAACTCCCAGAATTCCTCAGCCAGCTTTGCTGGCTGAGGAATTCTGGGAGTTGAAGTCCACAAGTCTTAAAGCGGCCAAGGTTGAAGACCCCTGATTTAGATAATAACAAGAATAGTAACAATATTGAACATTTTGAACAACCACCACAATCCTCATCATCAACAATTTGACTTCTGCTTCTGGGAACGAAGAGGAGTAAATAGATAGAACTTCCGCGTGCAGCTGCAGTATACCTGTGACGTTCTTTTGTCCCGAGATTTTTTTTTTTTTTTTTTAATTCATTCAACTTGTTATAACTTCCCATCTCACATAAGTGATTCTGACAATGGGATGTAATAAGAAATGCCTGCATTCTTTCCCCCATCCGTGCATTTTCAACATATGCGGTGATATCTCAACAACACCTGACTGGTCTTGCATTTTATTTTTTTTATTATGTTTACAAAAGATTTTTAAGCCAGCCTAAGTGAGATACGGTGTGACTCTAGGGTTTCCTGCTTGAGCAGGGGGGTTGGACTAGAAGACCTCTGAGGTCCCTTCCAATTCATGACCCTTCTAGGTAACATCATCAGTGCTAGAAGGAAGGGAGAGTTGGAGGAAGAGGAGGAGGAAAAGGGAAGAAAAAGGAGGAGGACTGTGGGGTCCTTGGTGCCCTCTGAGCTGGGTTGTTTTCTTGCAGACATTGTTTATAAGGAAGTGGGACTTCTGCAGAGTGGAGGTGGACAACTGTGGATTTATTTTTTTTTTGCATTTATATCCCGCCCTTCTCCGAAGACTCAGGGCGGCTTACACTATGTTACCAATAGTCTTCATCCTATTTGTATATTAATATACAAAGTCAACTTATTGCCCCCAACAATCTGGGTCCTCATTTTACCTCCCTTATAAAGGATGGAAGGCTGAGTCAACCTTGGGCCTGGTGGGACTTGAACCTGCAGTAATTGCAAGCAGCTGCTGTTAATAACAGACAGACTTAGTCTGCTGAGCCACCAGAGGCCCCTCTGGTGTTCATAACCCAACTAGATAACATCAGCAGTGCTATTAGGGAGGGGGATTTGCAGGGGGGAGGAGGAGGAGGAGGAGAAGGGAAGAAAAAGAAGGAGGAGGAGGAGGAGGAGGAGGAGGAGGAGGAGGAGGAGGAGGAGAAGAAGAAGAAGAAGAAGAAGAAGAAGAAGAAGAAGAAGAAGAAGAAGAAGAAGAAGAAGAAGAAGAAGAAGAAGAAGAAGAAGAAAATCTGGTGTCCTTAGTGCTCTCTGAGCTTGGTTGTTTTCTTGGAGACGTTTCATGACCCAACTAGGTATTATCACCAGTGTTAAAAGATGGGTTTTAGGAGGAGGAGGAGGAGGAGGAGAAGAATAGAATAGAATAGAATAGAATAGAATAGAATAGAATAGAATAGAATAGAATAGAATAGAATAGAATAGAATTCTTTATTGGCCAAGTGTGATTGGACACACAAGGAATTTGTTTTGGTGCAGATGCTCTCAGTGTACATAAAAGAAAAAGAAAAAAGAAAAAAAATACATAAAAGGTACAATATTTACAACACAAATGATGGTCATAGATTGCAATTTAAGCCTTAATGATAGCAACAAAAAGTTACAGTCATACAGTCATAAGTGGAAGGAGATGGGTGATGGGAACGATGAGAAGATTAATAGTAGTGCAGATTTAGTAACTAATTTGACAGTGTTGAGGGAATTATTTGTTTAGCAGAGTGATGGCCTTCGGGAAAAAACTGTTCTTGTGTCTAGTTGTTCTGGTGTGCAGTGCTCTATAGCGTCGTTTTGAGGGGAGGAGTTGAAACAGTTTATGTCCAGGATGCGAGGGGTCTGTAAATATTTTCACGGCCCTCTTCTTGATTCGTGCAGTATACAGGTCCTCAATGGAAGGCAGGTTGGTAGCAATTATTTTTTCTGCAGTTCTAATTATCCTCTGAAGTCTGTGTTTTTCTTGTTGGGTTGCAGAACCGAACCAGACAGTTATAGAGGTGCAAATGACAGACTCAATAATTCCTCTGTAGAATTGGATCAGCAGCTCCTTGGGCAGTTTGAGCTTACTGAGTTGGTGCAGAAAGAACATTCTTTGTTGTCCTTTTTTAATGATGTTTTTGATGTTAGCTGTCCATTTGAGATCTTGCGATATGATAGAACCTAGAAATTTGAAGGTTTCTACTGTTGATACTGTGTTGTCTAGTATTGTGAGAGGTGGAAGTATGGAAGGGTTTCTCCTAAAGTCTACCACCATTTCTACGGTTTTGAGTGTGTTCAGTTCCAGATTGTTTTGGTTGCACCACAAGGCTAGTCGTTCGACCTCTCGTCTATATGCGGATTCGTCATTGTCTCGAATGAGACCAATCACTGTTGTGTCATCTGCGAACTTCAGTAGTTTAATAGATGGATCGTTGGAGATGGAGTTGAAGAAGGAGAAGGAGAAGCAGAAGAAGACAACGACTACTGGAGGTAGAGAAGGAAAAGGACAACTGTGGGGTACATTTCATGACCCAACTAGATAACATCATCGGTGCAAGTCCTACTAGTTAATAGCGCTGATGATGTTCCCTAGTTGGGTCATGAAACGTCTGCAAGAAAACCACCCAGCACAGAGAGCCTGAAGGAATCCAGCATTTCAACCCTGAGCTACTCAATATTCTCCTTTATTGGTGTACAATAACGTCACTCCTCTGATCCCATGCTGATAAGACAGGTATCATATCTGTGGCTGATGTTTCAAGAGATCTACGGGACCATCTACTGCCGGCTTCTATCTCCCATCGTCTGGTACGTTCCCACAGAGAGGGACTCCTCAGGGTGCCGTCAGCCAAACAGTGTCGACTGGCGGCCCCCAGGGGGAGGGCCTTCTCTGTGGGGGCTCCGACCCTGTGGAACGAACTTCCCCTCGGACTTCGACAATTACCTGACCTTAGGACCTTTCGCCGCGAACTTAAAACTTATTTATTTCGTATGGCTGGACTAGCCTGATTTTTATCTTTATTTGATGGGTTTTTAAAGTTTTGTGATTTTATGGGGGAGTATGTTATTTTAACATTTGGGCATTTAAATTAGTTTCTTAAGGGATGTTTTTAATTATTGTGTGTATTTGTATTTTATCTGCCTGTTCACCGCCCTGAGTCCTTCGGGAGAAGGGCGGTATACAAATTAAAATATTATTATTATTATTATTATTATTATTATTATTATTATTATTATTATTATTATTATTATTATTATTATTATAACATCTCGATGCTGACACGAGACAAAAAAAAAATTGCAGTTGTGACCACAGGAGGGCACAGTTGGTTCGCGGAAAAAGGAGGCAGCCGAAATCTGTCCAGCAATTTTAGACGCTTTATGGGGGAGCCAATCTCTTCTTAAAAAATGTCCAGTGTTGGAGCACCCACAACTTCTGGTGGCAAGCTGTTCCACTGGTTGATTGTTCTGTCAGGAAGTTTCTCCTTAGTTCTCCTTAGTTCCAGGTTGCTTCCCTCCTTGATGGGTTTCCATCCGTTACTTCTTGTCCTGCCCTCAGGGGCTTTGGAGAATAGGCTGACCCCCCTCCCTCTTCTCTGGGGCAACTCAAATATTGGAACACTGCTATCATGTGCCCACCCCCCCGTCATCCCCCCCCCCACAACCTTCTTCTCACTAGACCAGACATACCCAATTCCAGCAACTGTTCCTTATATGCTTTAGCCAGGGGTGAAATCCAGCAGGTTCTGATCGGTTCTGGAGAACCGGTATTGGAAATTTTGAGTACTTCAGAAAACCGGCAAATACCACCTCTGGCTGGCCCCAGAGTGGGGTGGGAATGGGGATTTTGCAATATCTTTCCCCTGGAGTGGGGAAGGAATGGGGATTTTGCAGTATCCTTCTCCCAGGAGTGGGGTAGGAATGGAGATTTTGCAATATCTTTCCCCCTGGAGTGGGGTGGGAATGGGGATTTTGCAGTATCCTTCCCCCAGGAGTGGGTGGGAATGGGGATTTTGCAGTATCCTTCCCCCAGGAGTGTGTGGGAATGGGGATTTTGCAGTATCCTTCCCCCTGGAGTGTGTTGGGAATGGGGATTTTGCAGTATCCTTCCCCCAGGAGTGGGGTGGGAATGGGGATTTTGCAGTATCCTTCCCCCAGGAGTGTGTGGGAATGGGGATTTTGCAGTATCCTTCCCCCAGGAGTGTGTTGGGAATGGGGATTTTGCAGTATCCTTCCTCTGGAATAGGGTGGGAATGGGGATTTTGCAATATCGTTGCCCCTGGAGTGTGTTGGGAATGGGGATTTTGCAGTACCCTTCCCCCAGGAGTGGGGTGGGAATGGAGATTTTGCAATATCTTTCCCCTGGACTGGGGTAGGGATGGGGATTTTGCAGTATCTTTCCCCCTGGAGTGGGGTGGGAATGGGGATTTTGCAGTATCCTTCCCCCAGGAGTGGGGAGGGAATGGGGATTTTGCAATATCCTTCCCCCTGGAGTGTGTTGGGAATGGGGATTTATCAGTATCCTTCCCCCTGGAGTGGGGTGGGAAGGCGATTTTGCAATATCCTTCCCCCAGGAGTGGGGGGGGGGAAATGGGGATTTTGCAATATCCTTCCCCTGGAGTGGGGTGGGAATGGGGATTTTGCAGTATCCTTCCCCCTGGAGTGTGTTGGGAATGGGGATTTTGCAGTATCCTTCCTCTGCCACACCCACCAAGCCACGCCCACAGAACCGGTAGTAAAACGATTTGAATTTCACCACTGGGTTTAGCCCTAATCCTCTTTGTTGGTCTTTAGATAAAAGAAAGGGGAAAAAAAGTATAAGGCAGCAACTTCCAATCTTTATTATCACTGTTACAATATTTTTTATATTGTATGTATATTTTATACATTTGTCTCCCCTCCCTCTTTTAAATTGGTTGTACCTGAAACCCTTTCTCCACGTTTTACCCTTTCTGATCCCCGAATCCGTAAAACACCCATTTCATTAATTCCCATTTATTTGCAGTAAAAAGTCCATAAAAGGTATCCAAGTCACTAATAAACCTACTTCTTGTATCCTTGTCTAATTAAAAAAGTCAATCTTGACATATCTGAAAATTAGAAACTTACAAAGAGACACAGGAAACCGACGGCAGGAAAAAAACCCATCAAATCTGGCCTTTCAATTATTATTTTTTTATTATTTTTAATCCTTTTTATTTTATTTGTTATAGTAAAATGAGGTGAGTGGTGCAGTGGCTTAGAGGTAGCCCTCTCGCCTCACAATCCGGAGGGCGTGAGTTCGATCCTAGGTAGAGGCAGATATTTCTCTCTCTGGGCGCAATGAGAATATACCTGTTGGGGAAAAAAACTCTGCACTGGTGACAGGAAGGGCATCCGGCCAGTAAATACTCGGCTCCATTCAGTTGCCCAGAATCCACCCTGCAAAGGATTATGGGGTCATTGAAAGATGATGATGATAGTAAAATAAGGTGGTTTTTTTTTTAAAGAACTCGTTCAACTTTTGAAGCAAATCGCTGTTCCGCTTCTGCCGAAATTGTATTGTTTGTTGCTAAATGGTCGTTTCCTTTTCACTTCCTTCTTTCTTGGAAACATCCTTGCTAATATTTCAGAGGAAGCCTCCGAATTGTTCAAAAGCTGGGATTTGGAGACGTCTGGAATTTTGACTCAGCCCGTTTCTTCTGAACAAACCTTTTCTCTGGAAAACTGGAAAGTGGAAAGCTCATCCTTTTAAAAAAATTATTATTATTATTATTGTTAATATTGCAACACATAAGAGTTTGCGATGCCTGCTGCAGAACAGGAGATTCTCAGGAGTGGAAAAATGGATTTATCTATCTACCTGTTCTTTTAAAAGGCCCCCTCTACCACGAAGTTATGAAATATAAATCACATTAGCTCTTGATTTTATGAGAAATCAGTCTAGGCCAGGGGTCTCCAACCTTGGTCCCTCTAAGACCTGTGGACTTCAACTCCCAGAGTTCCTCAGCCAGCTCTGCTCTAGGGCAGGGGTCTCCAACCTTGGTCCCTTTAAGACTTGTGGACTTCAACTCCCAGAGTTCCTCAGCCAGCTCTGCTCTAGGCCAGGGGTCTCCAACCTTGGTCCCTTTAAGACTTGTGGACTTCAACTCCCAGAGTTCCTCAGCCAGCTTTGCTGGGAGTTGAAGTCCACAAGTCTTAAAGGGACCAAGGTTGGAGACCCCTGGTCTAGACTGGGCAGTTAAAGTTAGGGGTAAAAAATAAGACATCGTCTCCATGAATCGCTTCCATTTCTGCAACCAAGACAAATTAAAAAATTGGAAAGCGAGCAGGAACTGAATTAAGAATCCAGACCGATCTGATCTTTCCAGTTAAGCAGGACAAAGAGAATAACCAGGTTAAGTGTCAGTCTAGGGCCTTTGTGAAATATTTTGCGCTTGTGTTTGGGTGTTTTTGAGTGATAGCCGGCTTTTTCTGGGAATTTGATAGAAAGCGGATCGAGGCTTATCAAGGCTGGTGGGAAAATCATTCTGACTTAAGGATTTTTGGTCTGTTTGGTCTCGCCCACTCAAGAGTGCTGCAGAATCCTGAAGCTTGCACAATCTTTAAATCGGTGTTTCTCAACTTTGGCAATTTTAAGACAGGTGGGACTTCAGCTCTCTCAAAATTATTATTATTAATGTTACAGGTAGCCTTCGACTTACAACCGTTTGTTTAGTGACCGCTCAAGCTTACAACAGCTGAGGAATTCTGGGAATTGTAGTCCACAAGTCTTAAAGTGGCCATGTTTGAAGACCGAGGGAATTCTGGGAGTTGAAATCCACGAGTCTTAAAGTGGCCATGTTTGAAGACTGTGAGAATTCTGGGAGTTGAAGTCCACGAGTCTTAAAGTGGCCATGTTTGGAGACTGTGGGAATTCTGGGAGTTGAAGTCCACAAATCTTCAAGTGGCCATGTTTGAAGACTGGGGGAATTCTGGGAATTGAAGTCCACAAATCTTAAAGTGGCCATGTTTGGAGACTGTGGGAATTCTGGGAGTTGACGTTCACGAGTCTTAAAGTGGCCATGTTTGGAGACTGTGGGAATTCTGGGAGTTGAAGTCCACAAATCTTAAAGTGGCCATGTTTGGAGACTGTGGGAATTCTGGGAGTTGAAGTCCACGAGTCTTAAAGTGGCCATGTTTGGAGACTGTGGGAATTCTGGGAGTTGAAGTCCACAAATCTTAAAGTGGCCATGTTTGGAGACTGTGGGAATTCTGGGAGTTGAAATCCACAAGTCTTAAAGTGGCCATGTTTGGAGACTGTGGGAATTCTGGGACTTGAAGTCCACAAATCTTCAAGTGGCCATGTTTGAAGACTGGGGGAATTCTGGGAATTGAAGTCCACAAATCTTAAAGTGGCCATGTTTGGAGACTGTGGGAATTCTGGGAGTTGACGTTCACGAGTCTTAAAGTGGCCATGTTTGGAGACTGTGGGAATTCTGGGAGTTGAAGTCCACAAATCTTAAAGTGGCCATGTTTGGAGACTGTGGGAATTCTGGGAGTTGAAGTCCACGAGTCTTAAAGTGGCCATGTTTGGAGACTGTGGGAATTCTGGGAGTTGAAGTCCACAAATCTTAAAGTGGCCATGTTTGGAGACTGTGGGAATTCTGGGAGTTGAAATCCACAAGTCTTAAAGTGGCCATGTTTGGAGACTGTGGGAATTCTGGGAGTTGACGTTCACGAGTCTTAAAGTGGCCATGTTTGGAGACTGTGGGAATTCTGGGAGTTGAAGTCCACAAATCTTAAAGTGGCCATGTTTGGAGACTGTGGGAATTCTGGGAGTTGAAGTCCACAAGTCTTAAAGTGGCCATGTTTGGAGACTGTGGGAATTCTGGGAGTTGAAGTCCACAAGTCTTAAAGTGGCCATGTTTGGAGACTGTGGGAATTCTGGGAGTTGAAGTCCACGAGTCTTAAAGTGGCCATGTTTGAAGACCGGGGGAATTCTGGGAGTCCATGAGTCTTAAAGTAGCCATGTTTGGAGACCCCTGGAATAAACAAAGGGATAAATAAACAAATAGAAATTAAATGCATCGCAGATGTCCTTCTGGTGAAAAAGAAGCTTGCAAAGATGATCGCGCTTACGACAAATTATGCAATACCTGATGATTTAAAGCCACTTTTTTTTTTATTATTCAACATTTTATACATAATAAATACAAAGTTACACAGCCAATATAAAGAAAGCATCGGGGAACTGCTTCCAGTTTATTGACACTGTACATGGGTGATATGTTTTGATTTGCATGCCCTTCTAGGAAGTTTTAAAAAGGAGGCTTATTTTACAACCTTTTTTTAAAAAATAAAAATTAGCAGCTCTTACAGGAAATAGTTGTTTTTTTTAAAAAAAAAACAGAACTAAGGAACTTTCATTTAAATAACGCTTTTCTGAATTGGGGAGAATCTGAGATTAACAGCAACGACGGAAACCGATCAATTTTTTTTTTTTTTTAAATGCAGAACAACTTGGCCAACTTCTAGGAACGTGGGAAGAGTATTATTGTTGGCAAAAACGCTTCTGTTTTCCGCGAAACATTTTAAAATGTTTGCAGTGAAAGTTTTGTCCTTTCATTTTCCCTCTTGGGAAAAAAAAAATCCCATTAAAAAACCGTTTGTTTAAGAAGTCCTAATAAACACTTAAAGATCTCGGACAGATCCAACAGCACAAAAAAAATGCACGCCTCCCCTCCCCCGCCAGCCCCCCCAACCCCCCCCCCAAATAAAACCCTTTACAGGACTCTTGCCAGATACTGGCCCCTGCTGCACAGGAATCGGCTGCTGGGATTTTCATCTCCTTGACGTGTAGCAGGACAAATGAAGCAAAGATTGGCCCCCTCCCCAAAGAAAATAAAGAAGAGGAAGGGGAGGAGGAGATAGGGCAGGGGAGGAGAGGAGATGGGAGGGAAGGAAAGGGGAGGGGACAGGGGAGGGGAGGAGAGGAAGGAGAAGGGAGGGGAGGAAGAGGAGAGGGAAGGAAGGGAGGGGTCAGGGGAGGGGAGGAGAGGAAGGAGAAGGGAGGGAGGAAGAGGAGAGGGAAGGAAGGAGGGGTCAGGGAGGGAGGAGGAGAGGAAGGAGGGAGGAAGAGGAGAAGGAGATGGAAGGGAGAGAAAAGGAAAGGGAGGGAGGAGAGGAGAGGAAGGAGATGGGAGGGAGGGAAAGGGAGGGAGGAGAGGAAGGAGAAGGGAGGAGGAAGGAAAGGGAGGGAGGAGACAGGGGAGGAGAGGAAGGAGGGGAGGGAAGGAAGGAGGAGAGGAAGAGGAGAGGGAAGGAAAAGGAAAAGATGGGAGGGAAGGAAGGGGTGAGGGAGGGAAAGGGGAGGAGAGGAAAGAGAGGGGATGGGAGGAAGAGAAGAAGATGGGGGGGCTAGGGGAGGAGACAGGGGAGGGAAAGAGGGGAAAGAGAGGGGAGGGGAGGAGGAGAAGAGGGGAGGAAGTGGAGAGGGAGGGGAAGGAGAGGAGAGGAAGGGGAGGGGAGGAAGAGAAGGAGATGGGAGGGGAGGGAGGGAAAGGGGAAGAGGAGGGGAGGAGAAGAAAAGGAAGGAGAGGAGAGGAGGAGGGCAGGGCAGGGCAGGAGAGGAAGAGGAAGAGAAGAGAGAGAAAAAAGGGGAATTTTTCTGGATAGATCCAGCCAAGATTATCTGTGCAAAGTTTCGGACAGAAGATCTTCCACGAAACAAAAGCCAAGGAATTTGGGGTGGGGGGGAGAAAACGGGTCACCAAAGAGCATCTTACTTCCAAGGTAGGGCTCGGGAGACCTTCTGCAGGTGAGTTTATACATTCTATCCCTGAAAGGAGGGAAGAGCTTGGGGAAGCGGCCGATGGGGCTCTCGGAGGGGCCCAGCGCCCGTCTTCTTCAGGAGCGTCTCCTGAACCCGGAACTTCCATCGGCCTTCTTTACGGCGCCCCTCCCTGCCATCTAACTGCGTCCTCTTCTGTCTTTCCCAGCCTTAGGAGGCTTCCCAAGAGAGAGAGAGGGGGGGGGTGTCTTCTCCAGGTGGGCTCCAAATCGGATCATCCCAGCGTGGACTTTTTGAGGGGGGATTGAATAATTTGGAATAGTTTGGATGACCTCCGGGGGCCCGTTTCCTTGGAGGTCTTCTCAGGAGTCTTGTTGGAAAACCAACGTCCGAAAAGGGTAAAATCCTGGTTTTTTTTGGTTTGGTCTTCCCTACCTGGTTCGTAGAAAACAGAGCTTCTTTCGTTCCCAGCCTTTGGTCTGGTTTAACTCCGGATTCGAAGGGATCAAACAAGCTTCGATCTCCATCCAGGTCAAGGTGGTCCCTTCGGACAAGGAACCGAAGTCGGAAAAGTGCCCAGGTGACTTTTGGAGCGGAAGTTGACCCGGGGAAAACTATGAAGAATAGCCGAAGAGACCTTGGCGAGGTTTGACAGCCCCCTGCCCCGACCCCCAGGAGGAGGGCCATGGGGGTTTGAGTGGTAAGATGGAGCCCCCCCCCCCCCACAACCCCACACCCGGCTGATGGGATAACAATTTCCTTTCCCTTCCTTGCCACCTCCCACCCTCGTCCGAGAGACCTTGTCCATTTTCACTGGGATGGGGAGGGACGGGGGAGAGAAATCCTGCAAAAATCTGTCACTGGGGGGGGGGGGAGAGGAGCAAAGTCAGCTATGGATCCACCAAAGGGATCTCAAATTTAATAATAATAATATCAGAGTTGGAAGGGACCTTGGAGGTCTTCTAGTCCAACCCCCTGCCCAGGCAGGAAACCCTACGCCACTTCAGACTCTAGGCAATGCAAGAGGGGAGAGAAAGAGAAGGGGTCCATGGCACCCCCCCACCCACCCCTATTTGGCTTGAATTCCCTGGTCTGGAGGTGGCCCCCGCAGAGATGTGGCCGCCCAAGCCCAGAGGCTACCGGTCAGTATGCGGAACATTCGGCTCCAGGGCTTATTAACTGGAAGTCGCCAGGCCTTAAGACAAGTGGCGAATGTCTGGGAACTGAGAAATTAGAATTAGATCCTAAGGAAGACGTGACTGGAGGGGAGGGGAGGGAGGGAGGATGGTTGGAGGGGAAGTTATAAAAAGTAGAAAAAAAATATATAGTGGAAAGAAGGAGAACAGGGCTGGAGGAGGGATGGAGGGAGGAAGAAAGAAAGGAAGTGGGATAGGGAAGGACAGGGAGAGAGAAAGAAAGGGAGGGAGAATAGGAGAAAGAACAGGAAGGAAGGAAGGAGGGAGGGAGGATAAAAGAGGGGAGGGGAGAAAGGAAGGGTGGAGGGAGGATGAAAGGGAGGGAGAGAGAGAAGGAGGGAGGATGGAAGAGAGAGAGAGAGAGTAGGAGAAAGAACAGGAATGATGGGAGGAAGGGGAAGACAAAGGAGGGAGGGAGGGAGGAGAAAGGATGGGAAGGAAGGAAGGAAGGAAGGAAGAAAAGAAGGAAGTGAGTTTGAAGGGGAAACCAGTGGCCATTTATTTCCAGCTCTACCAAGAAAATCCTGCTTATTCCATTTCCTCCTGAGAAAATCCATCGCTTTCCACGCAGCCCTTATGGAGCCGACTGCTGCCCACTGCCTAAGCGTCAGTCCAAAAGGAACTGCAGAGCCAGGTTGCGCCCCCCCCCGTTCTCCCCCCGCCCCCCCATATTTTATTCCCCCTTGAGACTTGCCCGGCTTTTGCAGAATTTTTTTTCCCGCCACCTGCATCTCAAAAAGGGGAGGGGGAGACAAAACGGGGGGGGGGGCAGCCGCTTCTTCAAAGGACCCTCGTGGGCGGCCTTTTCGGTCCCACACCTCCTGACCGCCCACCAGGGCACAGCTAATTGACGAGGTTGAAAGAAATTAGAAAGAAAGAAAGAAAGAAAGAAAGAAAGAGAGAGAGAGAGAGAGAGAGAAAGAAAGAAAGAAAGAAAGAAAGAAAGAAAGAAAGAAAGAAAGGAAGGAAGGAAAGGTTTGAATACATTCCTATGACACAGTAATATTCCGCACTAATGCACGCGGTGTGTGCATATATAAATATATTTATTACCAATAAATATATTTATATCACGCCATGATCTGGTGCAGGGCTACGGGTGGAAGTCCCTACGCAGAAAAAACGGGCCCTCTTTTCGGGAACTGGCTGCTGCAAAACCGATAAATGCCAAACTGGTGCCAGGGAAGAAACGTCGGCCGGGCGAGAGGAAAGAAATCATCCACATCTGAACGTGGCGGCTTCCAGATGTTGGGAGCTGCAATCCCGGCTTGCAAGACCCAGGGGCGTGGCGGGGGAGGAGGGGGGTACGGAGTGAGGTACGGCGACCGACAATCGTGGTTCTACCACATCTGGAAGTCACCAAGCAAGGGGGAAAGGATGGATCAGGCCAGGATAAGGATTAGGCCGGGTTTCCCCGATGATGATGGCCGGGGTATAGTTGTGTAGCTTTGGCGCACCCCTTAAAAAACAGGAAAAAAAAAAAAAAGGAAGAAGAACCCCCAAAATGCGCTGATCTCCAGCTGAAAAGGCATGGCTGCCTGCGTTGTGCTACAAAGGTGGCCCGAGAAGGTGAACACCTGCCCCCCCCCCCCAAAACGACGACAAAAACTAAAAAGGCACAAATATATCCATATGACGGTGGGAAGAAGGACCGATGGACACACGAGTGTTCCTGGAAGAATCTTCCTGTTTTAACCGCGAGCTTTCAAGCAGTCTCCTCGGTTCATAGCAACGTGCCTTACAAGGGCGACGGATGGATGGACGGACGGACGGACGGACGCGTTGGGCCTGGGTCCCAGCCCGGGGTGGGGGTGGGGGGCCCCCGGGGCGAGCGTGGTCACACCAAGGTGATTTCCACATCTTCAATCTTCTCGGGGGGCCGGCGGTGTTGGGTGGGGGGCGGCGGAGCGGCTCGCACCTGAAAAACCAATCGAACAGGCCCCCGTGAGAAAAAAACAACAGCAGGTCAAGGCCCCCTGAGAAACTGGCAAAAAAGTTTAAAGATAAATCGGCTAAACAGGAGTCACCAACCTTTCGGACCTCAGAGATCACTAAATTCATAATTTTAAATCCCGTGGACCAGTAATATGGATTTTTAAAAAAAGATAAACAGTATTTAGTGCAATATTTAGGGCCTCTGGTGGCTCAGGCTGGTAAGACAGTCTGTTATTAACAGCAGCTGCTTACAATTACTGCAGGTTCTAATCCCACCAGGCCCAAGGTTGACTCAGCCTTCCATCCTTTATAAGGTAGGTAAAATGAGGACCCAGATTGTTGGGGGCAATAAAAGTTGACTTTGTATATAATATACAAATAGATGAAGACTATTGCTTGACACATTGTAAGCCGCCCTGAGTCTTCGGAGAAGGACGGGATATAAATGCAAAATAAATAAATAAATATAAAAAATGAAAATAATATTTCTGCGAACCACCAAAATTTTCTCACGGACCACCAGTTTGGTGACCACTGAGCTAAATGTTGGAAATGTCCCCAGTTACCAGGATCTTATTATCATATGTGGTGGACATGCCCAGGAGCTAAAAACTATTGGAATAAAATTAAGATATGGTTAGAAGAAATGATACAACAACGTATTGATTTAAAAGCAGAACTGGCTGGGGAATTCTGGGAGTTGAAGTCCGCCAGGCTTAAAGTTGCCAAGGTTGGAGACCCCTGCATTAGATCAAGGTTTCACCTGCATTAAATAGCAGTTGAAAGGAAATATCTGGAGCGCTGCTTTCAAAAGGGAACTGCGATGTTAGGCTGTGTCCAATTTTTCAATATTTAAGAACGGCAACGATTCATTTAACAAACGTACAGTGGTGGGCTGCTGCCAATTCGGGCGAACCTGTAGTTCTGACTATCAGCTGGCCCCGCCCACCGGCCCCTGCTCTATCCTGTCCTATATTTCCTTTTTTCTAGCTCAGCTGATTTCTGCGCCTCCGCTGTTCTACTTACCGGGGCTGCTAAGAAGGTAAGCAGCTGAGTTTCAAATTGCTGTATTTTGAATGCTGCATGCGTGCGCAAAGCACACGCTCATAGAATCGGTTGTTAAACCAGTTTCTCAAACGCGGCGAGAAAAGTCGTAAAACGTGACAAAACTCACTTAACAAATTTTTCACCGAACAACATAAATTTTGGGCTCAACCTAAAGTCGAGGAGTACCTGTAATTTAGATGTGCTTAGTAAGCCACTACAGAGATATCGTAGCTTTTTAAACATTTTATTTGTTTCGTGCAACGTGCCAATTGTTGGGCAAGATGGATTCCCATCCAGTGGCCGTGTAACTTAGCATCCTCGGTGGCAGCTGAAATTAAACCCTGTTCTAACCCGGTTTGTGCCTGGAGCGAGCACGCCAAAGCTGCAACCACGATGCAGGAACAAGCCCGCGCGCCCCCCCCCCGCTTTATGTCTACCGCTCTGCGGCCCGGCTTAAAACTTACAGGTCTGAGTTTGCCGTAGGAAGTGCTTTCAGGAAGGTGTCGGGTTGGCTGGGAAAATCCAGGAGAATTTGACGTGAAGTTGTTTTCTGAAACTGCAACAAAAGGACAAAAAACAAACAAACAAACAAACAAACCACAATGACAATGCTTCAACGACAAAAATTTTGCAACCTCTGCAGCTGTTAAGAAGTGTGGCATGCCGGCTGAGGAATTCTGGGAGCTGAAGTCCAGACATTTTTCAAAATGGAGAGACTGAGTCTAAGTTGTGGCCTGTCAGCTGCCAGCCCCTCAAGTAGAGGAGGAGGAGGAGGAGGGGGTGTGGCAGTCGGGGTCAGCATCAAGGCAACCTGAGAGCTCAGAGGGGGAAGAGGGAATGGAGCTGGCAGAGAGAGAGAGAGATGGAGGTGGGGCCTGGGCCCTCCGTCAGCCCTCAGGTGGAGAGTCAACAGCCCCCCAGGTCTGGAGGTCGCTGATGAGGAAGAGGAGGGACAGCTGAGTCCAGTGCCTGATGCATGGATGTGCAGAAGGCAGAGGAGAGGAGAGCAGTGGAAATCTATGGGCCGGTCCTTGGGACGGAAGAGCCACCGCTGCAAGTGAAGCCCCACCCTAATTCTGGGGATACAAGGCAGGGGGCGGAGATGAATGGATGGGATAGACAACTATTCATCTCCTGGACGGACGGACTTAGCCTGCGTTGAGAAAAATTTTTTCCTGGGGCTGCTGGCACTCCTAATAAAGGAATCTTTCGAGTTCACTTCAGAGGTTTTGTTGTGTTTGGGGAGCTGGGTCAGAACAGCACCATTTAAAAGAGGAGTGGGCAAACGACGGCCCTTTCATGACTGGTGGACTTCAATTCCCAGAATCCCCGAGTCAGCCATGCTCAGGATTCCATGCTGGCTCAGGGATTCCGGGTACCCAAAGGGAGCCTGAGCCTCTCTTACCGTTTGCCGAGGGAGACCGTGGGAAGCCCTGGGCTCCTCTTTTGTCGGGGCTGGGGAAGGGGCTGACGGGGGGCTGGTCGTAGAGGGGCAACGGCGCCAGGGAGTTTTGGGACTTTGAAGACGGGAAGACCTGCGGGGAGACAAGAGAAGAGGGCGTTAATGGAGGACGTTCTTCTCAGCCACGGAGAAAATAGATCCCTGCGGTCCCTAGGAATCGACCGTCATCGGATGGCACACGATACCCATCCATCGATCGATCGACGCCAGGAAGGAAACCCGGTTGGCGCCAATATACCTGAACTTCGGCGATACACGCGACCTCTCCGTTTTCGGAAGCGGTCAGTTCTTCGACCAGGACGGAAGGGAAAACCCCGACGTGGCCGTTGAACTCTCCTTCCCAGAATCCGTCGTCGTCCTGGTTTTCTTTGTTCAGGATGCGGATGATGGCGCCTTCGGGAAAGGAGAGCTCGTCTTCCGTCTGACCCTCGTAATCGTAAAGTGCTTTCACAAAACAGACTGGAAGGGAAAGCGGAGACGGGGAATCGGTTAGCCTGGGAGGCACGTCTTGGGATCCTGAGCGCTCATCGTCTTTTAACGGCGCCGTAATCCCTTGCGGGGGTGGAGCCTGCGCAACTGAATGGAGCTAACGGAGTGTTTTAATGGCCGGATGCTCTTCCTGTCACCGATGAGGAGTTTTGTTCAGCAGATATATTCTCATTGTGGCCCAGAGAGAGAGAAATATCTGCCTCAACCTAGGATCAAACTCACAGCCTCCTGATTGTGAGGCGAGAGCGCCACCTCTAGGCCACCGCACCACTCCCATCCTGAGCACTGATCTTTATTTATTTACCAGCTTGGATTTTTATCCAGCCTTTATTATTTTATAAGTAACTCAAGGTGGCGAACATAAAGAATAATCCTTCCTGCTCCTATTTTCTCCACCACAACAACCCTGCGACACGGGCGGGGCTTACAGAGTCACCCTGCCAGCTTTCATGCCTAAGGTGGGACTAGAACTCACCATCTCCTGGTGATTGGCCCAAAGTAACCTAGCCAGCTTTCATGCCTAAGGCAGAACTAGAACTCACTGCCTCCTGGGGTTTGGCCCAAAGTAACCCAGGTGGCTTTCATATCTAAGGCAGAACTAGAATTCACCATCGCCTAGTGATTGGCCAAGAGTCACCCAGTCAGCTTTCATGCCTGAGGCAGAACTAGAACTCACCATCTCCTGGTGATTGGCCCAAAGTAACCTAGCCAGCTTTCATATCTAAGGCTGAACTAGAACTCACTGTCTCCTGGTGATTGGCCCAAAGTTGCCCAGCCAGCTTTCAACTGCAATGTTTCTCACTGGCTCTGAAGCTTGGTTGGAAACGGCACTTAAAAACCGCACCCCACGTGTGGCTGAGAGTGTGCCGTTTCACATCTGGGGCGTGCAGGAACAGCAGGGGTGTCTCCCAAACCCCCCCACCCCGAAGATTCAGCCCTCTTGGCTCTTACCACTGGAGTCTCCATTAAGGCTTCCCGAGACGAGCTCGGCTTCGGTGGAATTGCTGGACGTGTGAGACCGGCTGTCTAACGCCGCCAGGGACTGCAACATGCTCAGGAGGCTGTTGGAGGTCGGGAACTGCAAATATTTCTCCGGCACGTAGCCCACGTGGCCTGACTTATTCCGGGCCTGCGAAAGCGGGAAAGACGAACACACTCGACGTTAAGAGGGTGAAGTTGAAGGCAGCGTAAACAGAGAGAGAGAGAGACAGAGAGAGAAACAGAGAGAGAGATAAAGAGAGAGAGAGAGAGACAGAGAGAGAGAGAGAGACAGAGAGAGAGAGAGACAGAGATTGAGAGAGAGACAAGAGAGACAGACAGAGACTGAGACAGAAACAAAGAGAGACACATACAGAGAGAGAGTCAGACAGAGACAAAGAGACAGAGAGACACACACACAGAGAGAGACAGAGATAGAGAGAGACAGAGACAGAGAGACAGACAGAGAGAGAGAGACACAGAGAGAGAGAGAGAGAGAGAGAGAGAGACAGACAGACAGAGAGAGAGACCGAGAGACCAAGAGATTGAGAGAGAGACGAGAGACAGAGACTGAGACAGAAACAAAGAGAGAGAGAGACACACACAGAGAGAGTCAGACAGAGACAAAGAGACAGAGAGACACAGAGAGAGAGAGACAGACAGACAGACAGAGAGAGACCGAGAGAGAGAGAGATTGAGAGAGAGACAAGAGAGACAGAGACAGAGAATGAGACAGAAACAAAGAGAGAGACACAGAGAGAGAGAGTCAGAGAGACAAAGAGTCAGAGAGAAACAGAGAGACACACAGAGAGAGAGAGACAGAGAGAGAGATAAAGAGAGAGACAGAGACAGACAGAGAGAGAGAGACAAAGAGAGAGGGACAAAGAGAGACAAGAGAGACAGAGACAGAAACAAAAAGAGAGACAGACAGAGAGAGAGAGACAGACAGAGAGAGATTGAGAGAGAGACAGAGAGAGACAAGAGAGACAGAGACAGAAACAAAGAGAGAGAGAGACACACACAGAGAGAGTCAGAGACAGAGACAAAGAGAAAGACAGACAGACAGACTGAGACAGAGACGAAGACAAAGAGAGAGAGTCACAAAGAGAGAGAGACAGAGACAGAGAGAGAGATTGAGACAGAAACAAAGAGAGACACAGAGAGAGAGCAAGAATTAGAGACAAAGAGACAGACAAGAGAGACAGAGCGAGAGAGAGAGGGAGAGAGAAAGGCAATCAGCCGCCAGCTACAGCATGCCACAAAGACAAAAAAAGCGAAATGATACCTTTACCCAGTCTTCCATATCCCCATCTTCGATCACTTCCAAAACCTCGTGTTCCTCAATGGTTAATTCGTCCGGCTGTGAAGCCTGTGGCGAAGAAGAGGTGTGTAAAAACGACGAGAAGGAAGGAGCCACGAAAAGGACAAGGAGCCTCCAAAGTTCGGTACTTGGGAAGACTTCTGGACTTCAACTCCCAGAATTCCTCAGCTGGACATGTCACAACTTCAAAGGCGTGTGGATTTCCAACTCCCAGAATTCCTCAGCCAGCCTTAAAAGTTGTCACCTTTGGAGACCCTTGGGGTTAGGGAATCCATAACTCAATCGAGCGCTGGGAGAAACCAAGCTGGGTCTGGATCAGGCCCAAAGATCACCCAGTCCAGCGTTCTGGGTCCCACCAGAAGCTATCAAGAAGACCTTCAAATATGGCTGCTCCCTTCTTTGAAGCAGCCAGCTTGATCCTCCATGATTGTTCCATTCCTTCTTTTAAACTTGATTAAAATTGGTGCCTGACTATCAGATGTATGTACAAAAGGATGTGTTTAGGTAGTCCTTGACTTTATCTATCTATCTATCTATCTATCTATCTATCTATCTATCTATCTATCTATCTATCTATCTATCCATCCATCTATCCATCCATCTATTTTTCTATCTATCTATCTATCAATCTATCAATCTATCTATCGGTCTATTGGTCTATCTATCCATCCATCCATCCATCCATTCCTCATCCATCCATCCATCCATCCATATCCTATCTCTCTCTCTCTCTCTCCCCTCCATCCATCCATTCATTGGTATCTATCCATCTATCTTTCTATCTATCTGTCCCCATCCATCCATTTATCTCATCTCATCTCTCTTTCTATCCATCTTTCTATCTCATCTGTCCCTCACTCTTTCTATCTCGTTTTTTCTCTTTATCTATCTATCTATCTATCTATCTATCTATCTATCTATCTATCTATCTATCTATCTATCTATCTAATCTATCATCTCTCTCTCTCCATCCATTTACCTCATCTGTCTCTCTTTCTTTCTACCTCTACCTCTCTTTCTAATCCATCTATCATCTCTTTTATCTGTCTCATCTAACAGTCAACTCTATATCATCTATCCATCCATCCTTCCTTCCTTCCTTCCTTCCAATTTGTATGCCCCTCCATTCCAAACAAGTGACTCTGGGTGATTGAGGGAAGGATATGAAGGAAATTAGATTACAGTAATAAGGATGCAACTGCCCCCCCTCAAAAAAAAAAAAAGAAAAGAAAAAGAAAAAGAGGAAGGGCAAAGCGACTGGCAGGGAGGGAGGGTGGGAAGACTAAAAAAGTTGCGGTCGGATGGAGTTGATGTGATCCTTGAATAAAAACAAAAAAGAGAGAAGTTTGTGGCTTGCAAAGGCAACGGAACCATGTGGCAAAAAACGAGGAGTTTTCGAGGAAAGGAAGAGAAGGAGGAAGAAAAAGAAGAAGAAGAATGTGATCTAGGGTCACGGGAGGCGATGAACGAGGATCGAATTGCAAAACCAACAGGAAAGAGTGAATCGCTTTGTGGGGAGGAGAGATAATTGGGGAATTAATGACTTGGAGAATTGATGAGCTCCTCAGAAGGGATGAGGTGAGAGGTTTAAAGGACAAAAAAGAACCGGTGGGTAGAAGCTGAGAAACGTGGGAAGAGATATCATGAAAGGAGGGAGGTCTCGGACCTAGATTTCTTTTTTTCTTTTCTTCTCTCCCATCTTCGATTTCTTTTCTTCACAGCATCCTTCTCTTTTTCTGCACCCCAGCTAAACTCCCCCCACACCTCCCCGAAAGAGTCGCAGGACGATAAGGGAGGGGCGTTGGTGTAACTTTGGAGTTCACGGAACAAGTACACCCCCCCACACACACACAATAACTGAGCAAGTATATTATGGGACGGTCTGGTTTACACAACTTCATAAAGCCATGGTTAGGTTTTCCCTAACGTGGTCAGCCCGTAAAGATGCAACCGGGTGTTATCTGTTTGGCACATACCAGGGGGAGGCTGGGCAAAGCTGGCGTTTTCAAGTGAGCCATTTTGCTTGATAATAATAATAATAATATTTTAATTTGTATACCGCCCTTCTCCCGAAGGACTCAGGGCGGTGCCCAGCCAGAATAAAATACAAAAAAACAACACATACAATACTAAGAACAACCCTTAAAAAACTTATTCAATTGGCCAAATTTAAAATACAATATCACCCTATAAAATTTACAAAAATTTAAAACCCATAAAATCAAGCTAAAATTTTAAAAATTCAAGATCTTGATTCCAAGATCCTGTTACTAATCATCAAGAGTGTATAGGAAGTCCTATAGTGAGTATAGCCAAGGCTTTGGTTTTCCCGGTTGCAATGGATGGCTGGAAAAGTGGGAACCGTAAGGACGGCTGAGCGCCAAAGAATGGAGGCCTTTGAACTCTGGTGCTGGAGAAGACTCCTGCGAGTCCCTTGGACTGCAAGGCCATCCAACCGGTCAGTCCTAGAGGAGATCAACCCTGACTGCTCTTTAGAAGGCCAGATCCTGAAGAGGAAACTCAAATCCTTTGGCCACCTAATGAGAAGGAAGGACTCCCTGGAGAAGAGCCGAATGCTGGGAAAGATGGAGGGCAGAAGAAGAAGAAGGGGATGGCAGAGAAGGAGGTGGCTGGATGGAGTCACTGAAGCAGTCGGCATGAGTTTAAATGGACTCCAGGGGATGGTAGAGGACAGGAAGGCCTGGAGGAATGTTGTCTATGGGGTCGTGATGGGTTGGACACAACTTCGCAACTAAGAACAACAAGAAGGTAGTCCTACTTCTAGGTTGCTTCTCTCCTTGATTAGTTTCCACCCATTGCTTCTTGTTCTACCCTCAGGTGCTTTGGAGAATAGTTTGACTTCCTCTTCTTTGGGGCAGCCCCTGAGATATTGGAAGACTGCTATCGTGTCTCCCCTGGTCCTTCTTTTCATTAAACTAGACATACCCAGGTCCTGCAACCGTTCTTCCTATGTTTTTGTCTTCAGTCCCCTAATCATCTTAGTTGCTCTTCTCTGCAATTTTTCCCAAAGTCTCAACATCTATTTTTTTTTTTAATCACGGTGATCAAAATTGGATGCAGCATTCCAAAGGTGGCCTTATCAAGGTGTGATCTTGATATACTATCTCCCTTCTTTCTGAATTTGGTTCTGTCGCAACGCACACAAAGTTATGAGGAAGTTTTTCAAGGGCCGTTTTGCTCCGAATTCTCTTAAAAACGGGTTACTTGCATGCCCTTAATTGGCACCTAAGTTTATATTTCTATGGAGAAATTGAGGTCACGGTTGTGCCAAAGGTGCTTTTTCAAAAGACTTTCTAGTTTTTCCTCGAGAAGGTTTCGCTTCTCATCCAAGAAGCTTCTTCAGTTCTGACTAAATGGTGGAAAATGGAAGGATTTATATCAGTGGTGGGATTCATTTTTTTTACTACTGGTTCTGTGGGTTTGGCTTGATGGGCATGGCAGGGGAAGGATACTGCAAAATCCCCATTCCCACCCCACTCCTGGGAGAAGGATACTGCAAAATCCCCATTCCCACCCCACTCCTGGGAGAAGGATACTGCAAAATCCCCATTCCCACCTCACTTCTGCGGGAAGGATACTGCAAAATCCCCATTCCCTCCCCACTCCTGGGGGAAGGATACTGCAAAATCCCCATTCCTCTCCCCACTCCAGAGGGAAGGATATTGCAAAATCCCCATTCCCACCCCACTCCTGGGAGGAAGGATACTGCAAAATCCCCATTCCCTCCCCACTCCTGGGAGGAAGGATACTGCAAAATCCCCATTCCCTCCCCACTCCTGGGGGAAGGATACTGCAAAATCCTCATTTCCTCCCGATCAGCTGGGACTCGGGAGGCAGAGAATAGATGGGGATGGGAGCAGGCAGAATTTTTACTGCCGGTTCTCTGAACCTACTCAAAATTTCCGCTACCGGTTCTCCAGAACGGGTCAGAACCTGCTGAAACCCACCTCTGGTTTATATCCCTTGCAGTCATCTGGTCGTTAGTACTCTCCCTGAGAGTTCTGGAGGCTAATTGGACTTGAAATTCATGTTCTGGATAGAGACCACCGCAGGTTTGAAAGAGGGCTCAAACAGGCCATCTATGTCCAAATTGAACAGCCCTCCTTCAACAGAAGGGGAGGGATACGGCATCATCTATCTCCAATCTACAACACAATCCTTTCAACAGTTCCAAGAAGGCTCCACATCCATTTGCGCCATTCAGGTGACCCTGAGGACACAGGTAAACCTCCAAGTGGCCTCAACGACCCTCTAAAACAGTGGTAGTCAACCTGGTCCCTACTGCCCACTAGTGGGTGTTCCAGCTTTCATGGTGGGCGGGAGGGGTTTGGTCCGATACTGAAGCACTTTTCTTTTTTTTTTTAATTGAATTGATTTTTTGAAAAATTTTCATAGCATTATTTAAAAACATTTGCATTAGGCTGTCATAAAATTCCCCGTGACCATTTAAATTTCTGAAAATATACCATTTGCATCGCCCGCGCATAAGTTTAGTTCACGTTACGTAAGTGAAACTAAATGGCGCTATAGTGCGACCGCAAACAAAAGAGCCTCGTCCCAGAATAGCTCGCGCGTCTCTCCCCACACCACCCAGCTGTAACAGACAAGCAGAGCTGGTAGCTGGCGCCCCCCCACCCAAAACCCAATCCATGATGCGCAAGAGGCATGCACAGACGCGATACATGGCGCATTACTGTGGAACTGGTGGGCACTTAGAAAATTTTACTACTAACAGAGATACAAAAGTGGGCGGTAGGTATAAAATGGTTGACTACCCCTGGGCTCTGTCCCCGTCCCCACTTCACAGAGCAAACGCCAAGATGCGTGTCTCCCAGTCTTTTTATTTGCTACAGACTTGATTTTCTTCAATTGAGGAAATACTTGGCAGTGACCGTGCAAAGGCCTGGCAAGTTCTGGGTCCGTTATCTCGTGTCCAAGGTCCGTTGCCAAAACTCACTCACAAAGTCCTTTAACCCTCCAACAACCGAGCTGCAGTGCACCCTTGGTAGCTTTTTTGCCCGTCACAAGGGCTGCATGGCAGCTCCACCCACTTTTATACCCTGTGGGGTGTGGCTCAGTGACTCAGCAATCTCTGAGCCTGCCACACCTTTTCCTATGTTGCGCACGCTTATCTTTACGTCGCTGCCTCGGATCAACCCAGGATTGATCGTCAGCAGCTGGGACTTGAGGCGTTGCCAGGGAGGAGGAGGGTGTGGGAGAGGGAGGCCTTGTCAGCTCCTCCTCCTGGCCTGCAGCTGGGACTTGAGGCGTTGCCAGGGAGGAGAAGGGTGCGGGAGAGGGAGGCCTTGTCAGCTCCTCCTCCTGACCTGCAGCCGGAACTCGGGGCGGTGCCAGCGAGGAGGGTCCTGGCAAGGGAGGCCTTGCTGGCTCCTCTCCCTCACTCTCCGAGTCACTCTCCTTCATGGGAACAGGCTCGAGGGCCGGAGTCACAACACCCTGCTCTAAAAGGATGCAAATGACCAGCTGTCTGCAAGGAGGATCAATCCTTCCATCCTTCCCCATCCAGCCAGAGTTGAAGAAGCTGCTTGCAGGAGAAGAGAAAGGTCTTCAGAGAAAAAAATAAGGAAGTACAGTTGTCTCTTGGGGAAAAAAAAAAAGCAAGCACCTTTGGGCCAATTTTATATGAAAATCTGTCCCTGGCCTGAGATTCGGAACAGACCTACCTTGTATGAATAAACAACTTTGCAGGTCAGCGGGTAGTTTCGGAGGGTGCCCGAAGGGCTGGAGTTGCTGTCTTCAAAAGCATCCATGCCATCTTCGCCTTCTTCCCTGTCCAGGTCAACATTTAGCTAAGAAGAGGGAAAAAACAGGGGAGATGGTTGTAATGTTACCAAATACGACTAAATACTAAATGACGGCTAACCCTGTCGTAACGGTTTAAAGTTACGAACGCGCTGGATAAAAAAAGTGATTTACGATCAGCCGCTTGCTCGCGCTTATAATTTTTGCTGTATCCCTGTGGGTCACGTGATGAAAATTCGGGGGCTTGGCAACTCGCATGTATTTATGATTGCAATGTCCCGGTGTGTATGTGTGTGTGTGTGACGTGATCACCATTTGCCATCTTTTCCCCCGCTGGCTTCCGATCAGCAAAGTCAACAGGGGAAGCCAAGACTTGCTTAATGACTTCCTGATTCACTTAACGACAGAATAACAAGAGTTGGAAGGGACCCTGGAGGTCGTCTAGTCCAGCGGTCTCCAACCTTGGCAACTTTTAAGACTCCTCTTAAAAACTTCCACTGTTAAAGAGCACCCACAACTTCCAGAGGCAAGCCGTTCAGAATAACTTGGGTTGGAAGGGACCTTTAGAGGTCTTCTAGCCCAACCCCCTGCGGTGATTCACTTAAGAACTACGGCCAAACAGTTATAAAACTGGGGGGGCGACTCAGTTAACAACCATCTTGCTTAGCAACAGCGACTGCGCTTCCAGTTGTGGCCGTAAAGTCAAGAACGACCTGTCAGGAGGTCGCAAAAAGGGATCACGTGGCCCCAGGACGCTGCAACCGTCATAAATACGAGTCAGTTTCAAACCGTCACTAAGGGAGCTGTCGCCAGCCGAGGACTTACCTGTATTTCATAGAATAGTATGGTTTTATCTGTCTTTATTTTATAATAATACTCAGCTCTTACCCATTAATTAAGATGCCTGTTAGAACAATCAATAAGTGGAACGACTTGCCTGCAGAAGTTGTGGATGCTCCAACACTGGAAACTTTTAAGAAAATGTTGGATCACCATTTGTCTGAGATGAGTAGGGTTTCCTGCCTGGGCAGGGGGTTGGACTAGAAGGCCTCCAAGGTCCCTCCCAACTCTGTTATCATTATTATTGTCATATTTAATCAAATTTATTAAATTTCAGGCTTCAAGCTGTGCCTGCAGGTTACAAATAAAAAACACGGGTTCGACGTTCGAATTTTGCGCACACCTTTTTTTTAAAGGCATTTTCATAAACATCGGCCCAGAGGCATAAAAACTGAGAGATTTCCACCTCGTTTTTGTTCTTTCTCGATTGAAAAAAAGAAAAGTGGAAACGTTTCCACGGGCCCCAGGCACGGCGCCCATTGTTCCCCGTGGACCAGCCTCGTCTCCACGGAGAATGGATTTCGGCACAAGCGCCGGAGTGTTCGCCTTCTTCCTGAAATCCTGGTGCCGCAGGCTTTGCCAAAAAGCATCGCTTGAGCGTGCCAAGCCCTGGCAAGGAGAACGCAACCGGCAGCTGCCCTTTTCTTCCGGCATTTCAATCCGTCCTTGTCCTCGTTCAAAAGAGGGAAGGTAAATCCTAAAGCCCCTCGCTCTGCGTACTGGGTGCGTATCTACTTTATCACGCTCGGTGTGTCAACTCCCCAGAATGCCACTCCTGTTCGGAAGAGAGCTCCCCGAGACAGATGCCGAAATGCAAGAATGGACTTTTGGGGGTGGGGAAGGGGGGGTGGCAGTTCTGCACAATCACATCTTCAGAAGACCCGGGCTCGTCTATACCACCCCCAGGCTCTGATCTGTCTGTCCATCCATTTCTCTTATCATCTCTCTCTCTTTTCTCCCTCTGATCCATCTATCCATCCATCCATCTCTCTCCTGTCTTTCTCTATTTCTCACACCCGCTTCATGTGCCTCCCTCCTTCCTATCATCTATCTATCTCTCCATCCATCCATCTACCTCCTTCCTATCATTTATCTATCCATCTCTTCATCCATCTATCTCCCTCCCTTCTATCATCTGTCCATCTATGCATCCATCCATCCATCCATCTACGTCTCTCCTTCCTATCGTCTATTTCTCCATCGATGCATGCATGCATCCATCTCTCTCCTATCATCTCTCCATCCATCCATCTACCTCTCTCCTATCATTTATCTATCCATTTCTTCATCCATCTATCCATCTACCTCCCTCCCTTCTATCATCTCACCATCTATGGATCCATCCATCTACATCTCTCCTTCCTATCATCTCTCTCCATCGATGCATCCATCCATCCATCTCTCTCCTATCATCTCTCCATTTCTCCATCCATCCATCCATCTACCACTCTCCTATCATCTCTCTCCTATCATTTATCTATCCATCCATCTCTCTCTATCATCTCACCATCTATGGATCCATCCATCTACCTCCTCCTTCTATCATCTCTCCATCTATGCATCCATCTCTCTCCTTCCTATCATCTCTCTCCATCGATGCATCCATCCATCCATCCATCTCTCTCCTATCATCTCTCCATTTCTCCATCCATCCATCCATCTACCACTCTCCTATCATTTATCTATCCATCTCTTCATCCATCCATCTATCTACCTCCCTCCCTTCTATCATCTCTCCATCTATGCATCCATCCATCTACATCTCTCCTTCCTATCATCTCTCTCCATCGATGCATCCATCCATCCATCTCTCTCCTATCATTTCTCCATTTCTCCATCCATCCATCCACCGCTCTCCTATCATTTATCTATCCATCTCTTCATCCATCTATCCTTCTAACTCCCTCCCTTCTATCATCTCTCCATCTATGCATCCATCCATCTACGTCTCTCCTTCCTATCATCTATCTCTCCATCTATGCATCCATCCATCCCTCCCGCCTATCATCTCTCTCTCTCTCACTCCATCCATCCAACCATCTACTTCCCTCCCTTCAATCACTATCTAATCCATCCATCCATCCATCCATCCATCCATCCACTCAAGTAGCCAGCCAGCCAGCCAGCGATTTCTCTACCATCTCTCTCTCTATTCTACCGATCCATTTTTCTCTCTAATCTTCCTTCCTTCTCTCCCTTTCCTTTCCTTCCCGTCCCTTCCTCTATTATCTCTCTCTCCGGTCTGTGTGTCTATTTCTCTCTCTCTCTCTGTCAATCAATTAAACTGCCAATTCCCATCACAGGCTGGGAGATGTTAGCAGGCAGCCACGCTCCTTCATGGGCGTTATGAAATTCTAACGAATGCAGACTTTGAAAAATTTAGGGTGAGCGCATAGAAGCGTCCGGCACTGTTCAGAAAGTACCAGGGTTTGACTTGACTTTTTCATTTAATGGAACCCGAGCCGCCTGCCTGTGTTTGTATTGCAAACCAGATTGCCAGATCGCTCAGGGTTCTTAAGACAGGCGAGCCTTAATGCGCGTGAATGATCTCTTGGCTTTTAAAGGAGCTTTGCGCTCCGATGCACAGATCTCGCCCCCCCCCCCGGTGTGATTGAGTTGCTAAGAACAAACACACAAAGTGTGCCTCTTGAGCAAGATCCCCGGCGTTTGCTCTAAGAGATCTTCCAATCTAGCAGATTGCGGGGTTGATCCGTTAGGACAGGGCTCTGCAACCTTAAAAGACTCAAAAGAGCCACTTGGGCCCATTTCCCACAGAAAACAAAGTACTGGGAGCCACAACACCTGGGTGGGCGTGGCCTACTCGATGTCACTCACTCCCACCCAGTCACATGACACCCCCCCCGCCACACCTACCCAGGTGTTGTGGCTCCCTGTGTTTTCTTTTCTATCGGAAATAGGTATCTCCCTCTCTCTCTCTCATCTCTTTTCTCTATCTCCCTCTCCCTCCCTCTCATCTTTCTTTCTCTCTCATTTCTTTCTCTTTCTCTCTCTCACCTCTTTATCTTTATCTCCCTCATCCTTCTCTTTTTCTCTATCTCCCTCTGCCTCCCTCTCATTTTTCTTTCTCTCATCTGTCTTTCTCTTTCTCTCTCTCTATCTCCTCTCTCTCTCCTTCATCCCTCTTTCTCATTTCTCTCTCTCCGTTTCTCTCTTTCTCTATCTCCTCTCATCTCTTTTGTCTATCTCCTCCCTCCCTCCTCTCATCTTTCTTTCTTCTCTCTCTCTTTCTCTTTCTCTCTATCTCTCTCTCTCTCTATCTCCTCTCATCCCTCTTTTCTCTCTCATTTCTCCTTCTCTCTCTCTCTCTCTCTCTCCTCTCTCTCTCTTTCTCTCTCATCTCTTTTGTCTATCTCCTCCCTCCCTTTCTTTCTTCTCTCTCTCATCTCTTTCTTTTGTCTATCTCCTCCCTCCCTCTCATCTCTCTCTCCTTCCTATCATCTCTCTCTCTCTCTCCTATCATCTCTCCATCCATCCATCTACCTCTCTCCTATCATTTATCTATCCATCTCTTCATCCATCTATCCATCTTCCTCCCTCCCTTCTATCATCTCTCCATCTATGCATCCATCCATCTACGTCTCTCCTTCCTATCATCTCTCCATCGATGCATCCATCCATCCATCTCTCTCCTATCATTTCTCCATTTCTCCATCCATCCATCCACCGCTCTCCTATCATTTATCTATCCATCTCTTCATCCATCTATCCTTCTAACTCCCTCCCTTCTATCATCTCTCCATCTATGCATCCATCCATCTACGTCTCTCCTTCCTATCATCTATCTCTCCATCTATGCATCCATCCCTCCCTCCCTCCTGCCTATCATCTCTCTCTCTCTCACTCCATCCATCCATCCATCTACTTCCCTCCCTTCAATCACTATCTAATCCATCCATCCATCCATCCATCCACTCAAGTAGCCAGCCAGCCAGCGATTTCTCTACCATCTCTCTCTCTATTCTACCGATCCATTTTTCTCTCTAATCTTCCTTCCTTCTCTCCCTTTCCTTTCCTTCCTGTCCCTTCCTCTATTATCTCTCTCTCCGGTCTGTGTGTCTATTTCTCTCTCTCTCTCTCTCTCTCTCTCTGTCAATCAATTAAACTGCCAATTCCCATCACAGGCTGGGAGATGTTAGCAGGCAGCCACGCTTCTTCATGGGCGTTATGAAATTCTAACGAATGCAGACTTTGAAAAATTTAGGGTGAGCGCATAGAAGCGTCCGGCACTGTTCAGAAAGTACCAGGGTTTGACTTGACTTTTTCATTTAATGGAACCCGAGCCGCCTGCCTGTGTTTGTATTGCAAACCAGATTGCCAGATCGCTCAGGGTTCTTAAGACAGGCGAGCCTTAATGCGCGTGAATGATCTCTTGGCTTTTAAAGGAGCTTTGCGCTCCGATGCACAGATCTCGCCCCCCCCCCCCCCCCGGTGTGATTGAGTTGCTAAGAACAAACACACAAAGTGTGCCTCTTGAGCAAGATCCCCGGCGTTTGCTCTAAGAGATCTTCCGATCTAGCAGATTGCGGGGTTGATCCGTTAGGGCAGGGCTCTGCAACCTTAAAAGACTCAAAAGAGCCACTTGGGCCCATTTCCCACAGAAAACAAAGTACTGGGAGCCACAACACCTGGGTGGGCGTGGCCAACTCTATGTCACTCACTCCCACCCAGTCACATGACACCCCCCCAGCCACGCCTACCCAGGTTTTGTGGCTCCCTGTGTTTTCTTTTCTATCGGAAATAGGCATCTCCCTCTCTCTCTCTCATCTCTTTTCTCTTTTTCTCTATCTCCCTCTCCCTCCCTCTCATCTTTCTTTCTCTCTCATTTCTTTCTCTTTCTCTCTCTCAACTCTTTATCTTTATCTCCCTCATCCTTCTCTTTTTCTCTATCTCCCTCTGCCTCCCTCTCATTTTTCTTTCTCTCAACTGTTTTTCTCTTTCTCTCTCTCCCTATCAGCCGCTCTCTCTCTCTCCTTCATCCCTCTTTCTCATTTCTCTGTTTCTTTCTCTCTCTCATCTCTTTCTTTTTGTCTATCTCCCTCCCCCTCCCTCCCTCATCTTTCTTTCTTCCTCATCTCTTTCTCTTTTTCTCTCTATCTCCCCCTCCATCTCGTTCTCATCCCTCTTTCTCTCATTTCTCCTTCTCTCTCTCTCTCCTCTCTCCGTTTCTCTCTTTCTCTCTCTCATCTCTTTTGTCTATCTCCTCCCTCCCTTTCTTTCTTCTCTCATCTTTCTTTCTCTTTTTCTCTATATCTCCCTCTCCCTCTAATCCCTTTCTCTCTCATTTCTCTCTCTCTCTCTCCGTTTCTCTCTTTCTCTCTCTCTCTCATCTCTTTCTTTTTCTCTATCTCCCTCCCCCTATCATCTTTCTTTCTTCCTCTCATCTTTCTCTTTTTCTCTATCTCCCTCTCAGCCCTCTTTTTCTCTTCTCTCTCCTTCTCTCTCTCTCCTCTCTCTCTCTCCGTTTCTCTCTCTCTCTCATCTTTCTTTCTCTATCTCCTCCCTCCCTCCCTCTCATCTTTCTTTCTTCCTCTCATCTTTCTCTTTTCTCTATCTCCCTCTCATCCCTCTCTCTCTCTCTCTCATCTCTTTCTTTTTCTCTATCTCCCTCCCTCCCTCCCTCTCATCTTTCTTTCTTCCTCTCATCTTCCTCTTTTTCTCTATCTCCCTCTCATCCCTCTCTCTCTCATTTCTCTTTCTCTCTCTCTCTCCGTTTCTCTCTCTCATTTCTTTCTCTTTTTCTCTCTCTGCCTCCCTCTATCTTTGGGGTCAGCCGCCCTGGCTGGTTATGTTGCATGAAATCCGAACCAGCCCAGAAAGGCAAATACGGTGCCTTCAAGTAATTTGATGAGGGTTTCTTCACCGACAACCTACTTTTAAGCCTCCGTTCGACAAAAAAAGTCAAGGGCAACTTCCAATTTCATTTCTAGCAAGGACATGCATTGCAAAACTACACAGGCCGTCCTTGTATTACGACCACAGACTGAGTCCAAAATTTCTGCTGTTAAGCAAGACAGCGGTTGGGTGAGCTTCACCCCATTTTATCACCTTTCTTGCCACCGTTGTTAAGTGAATGACTGCCGTTGTTCAATTAGCGACACGGTTGTTGAGTGAATCTGGCTTCCCCCTTCACTTTGTTTGTCAGAAGATTGCAAAAGGAGATCATGTGACAAACCACCACCCCTCCCGCCCCGGGACACTGTGACCGTCGTAAATACGAGTCGATTGCTAAGTGTCCAAATTTTGATCACATGACCCCCTTGGGGAAGGCTCGCAACGGTCGTTAAGTGTGAAAAATGGTCACTTTTCTTCAGTGCGGTTGAAATTTTGAACGGTCACTAAGGGACGTTTTGTAAGCCGAGGACTTCCTGCATTTTAAAATTAAACGGGGCAACACACTGAGAATGGCCAAGAAAAGGGAAAGGGAAGAGCACAGGAAACGCAGACGAGAATATAAAAGCAAAAAAACAAAAAACAAAAAACGGGGTGTGTTTTTTTTTTTGTCTTGCAATGTTAGATTTTACTTTAAAAAACAAACAAACCAAAAATCCCCACTTTGGGCTCTTAAGTCACACACACACATATATATATATGTTTTCTGAGGTTTTCGCGGGTGTCTGTATGTAGGTCTTTGGTTATTCGGGTTTTCTCCCATGTAAAATTGGAAGTGTCTTGGCGACGTTTCGACGAAGTCTCATTCATCATCTTCAGGCTTCAGCTTCGTGCTTCTGGGAGCAATGATCTGATGATCACTGCAATGATCTCAATGAGCTGCGATCACACATTGCTCCTAGAAGCACGAAGCTGATAACACCAGCCTGAAGATGACGAATGAGACTTCGTCGAAATGTCGCCAAGACACTTCCAATTTTACACGGGAGAAAACCCGAACAACCAAAGACCTATCTATCTATCTATCTATCTATCTATCTATCTATCTATCGTCTGTCTGTCTGTCTATCCTATCTATCTGTCTATCATCTCTCTCTATCCATCCATCCATCCATCCATCCATCCATTCCATATCTATCTATCTATCTATCTATCTATCTATCTATCTATCTATCTATCTATCTATCTATCTATCTATCTATCTATCTATCTATCTCCAGGAAAGCCAATCTTTTTATAGCAAAGGCTGGTAGGCAGGAAGAAAAACGGGAAGTTTTTAATCCTCTCCCATCCCTGCGCCTGCCCAACTTCATTAGGAATTCAGGCCGAGGAGGAACGTTGGGAAAAGTCCAGGTTTCACAAAAAAAAAGAAACTGAGGCAGGGAGCCAAAAGGAAGAAGGGGAGGGAAGGGGAGAGTGAGTGCAATTCTCTCTGCTGGCACCTTGGCACAAAGGGCCCTTAAGGCCAACTTTCCTCGGATTGTTGGGGGGGCAATAAGTTGACTTTGTATATAAATATACAAATAGGATGAAGACTATTGCTAACATAGTGTAAGCCGCCCTGAGTCTTCGGAGAAGGGCGGGATATAAATGCAAATAAATAAATAAAAAAAAAAAAGACCAAGAGATGCCACGCTCGGGTTTCGGGCAAACTCTCCGTGCTTCGTCTTCCTCCCCATTCGCATGGAGGTCACTGTCCGAACCGCGCATTTGGACTTCGGTGGCCAAGGGATCCCTCCGATGGAATCCCACCAGATCGAAAATGACACTCCCCGATTGTAACTTCCAATAGAAGAGAATAATCTCTCTACCTCAGGGTGGAACTGGGGTGGGGGGAGACGGGGCTTGGTTGCTCTCTGAGCCTGGGGTTTTTCTTGGAGACGTTTCACGACCCAGCTAGGGAACGTCATCGGTGTTAAGACAGGAAGGGGGGAGGAGGAGAAAGACAATGGGGGGGGGCAGGAGGAGAAGGTGGAGGAAGAGGAGGACTAAGAGGGGCCCTAGGTGCTCTCTTGAGGTTGCTGGTTTTCTTGTAGACCTTTCATGACCCAGCTAGGTAACATTGTCAGTGCTAGACAGGAGAGGGGAGGAGGAAAAAAAACAATGGGAGGAGGAGATAGAGGAGGGGGAGGACAACAATACCCGTGGGATCCTTGGTATTTTCTGAGCTTGCTTGTTTTCTTGCAGATGTTTCATTACCCAACTAGGTAACATCAGCAGTGCTGAGACGGAGTGGGGTTGGAAAAGGAGGAGGAGGAGGAAGAAGAGGGAGAGGAGGAGGAGGAAAAAGAGGAGGGGGAAAAGAGGAGGAAGAGGAGAACTGTGGGCTCCTTGGTGCTCTCTGAGCTTGGTTGTTTTCTCGCAGGCGTTTTATTACCTAACCAGGTAACAACATCGGTGCTAGAAGAGAGTGGGGTTTGGGGCAGGAGGCCTAATTGATGAGTTCCCAAAATATAGTCACATGACCACGGGGTGGTGGTGAGAAAGTGGCCATCAAGGCCCTTTTCTGGAGTCCGTTATAACTTCAAACGGTCACTAAGTGACTGGTCATAAATCAAGGACCATTGGTTCGGCCCAGCCCTTAAAAAAAAAAAAAAGAACGATTCAAACAATGCAATCGTAGATATACGAGGCGGGCTCTGAAAATACTGTTTCAACCTGGCTGATCAAACCCAAATATTTGCTTCTCTGAGCCAGCAAGGGAGATGGAAACGGGTGCTCTGGAGACCCGCGGAGGGGCTGGGAAGAGAGGCCGAATCTTACCAAGTGTGAAGAGCCGTTACTGGCCATGGCCGGGAGGTTGGCCCACCGCTCGTTCTCCAGCTCTTCCATCACTTGGTTCATTGCACTTTTCAGCCAGGTGTCCACCGAAACGCCAATCTGCTTCAGGAGGTCGAGGCGAGCTTCGGCCTTCAACTTTATGATCTAAGATGACAGAAAGGGAGAGAAAGAGAGAGAGAGGAAGGGAGAGAGGGAGGGAGGGAGGGAAAGAGAGAGAGGGAGGGAGAGAAAGAGAGAGAGAAAGAGAGGGAGGGAAAGAAAGAGAGGGAGGGAGAGAAAGAGAGAGAGAAAGAGAGGAGGAGAAAGAGGAGGAGGGAGAAAGGGAGAAAGAGGACAGAAAGAGAGGGAGGAGAGAAAGAGAGACAGAAAGAAAGGAGGGAGAGAGAAGAGAGGAGGAGAGAAAGAGGGAGAAAGAAAGGGAGGAGAGAAAGAGGAGAGAAAGAGGAAGGGAGAAGGGGAGAGAAAGAGAGGGGGGGAGAGAAAGAGAGACAGAAAGAAAGGGAGGGAGAGAAAGAGAGGGAGGGAGAGAAAGTGAGAGAGAAAGAGAGGGAGGGAGAAAGAGAAAGAGAGAGAAATCAAGGAGGGAGGGAAGAAGGAGAGAGAGAGGAGGAGAGAAAGAGAGAAAGAGAGGGAGGAGAGAAAGAGGAGGAGAGGGAGAAAGGAGAGAAAGAGGACAGAAAGAGAGGGAGGAGAGAAAGAAAGAGAGACAGAAAGAAAGGGAGGGAGAGAAGAGAGGGAGGAGAGAAAGGAGAGAGAAAGAGAGGAGGAGAGAAAGAGGGAGAGAAAGAGAGGTGGGAGAGAAAGAGGGAGAAAGAAAGGGAGGGAGAGAGAGAAAGAGGGAGAGAAAGAGAGGAGGGAGGGAAGAAGGAGAGAAAGAGAGGAGGAGAAGTGAGAGGAGAAGGGAGAGAAAGAGAGAGAGAAAGAGGGGGAGGGAGAGAAAGAGAGGGAGGGAGAGAAAGAGGGACAGAAAGAAAGGGAGGGAGAGAAAGAGAAAGAGGGAGAGAAATCGAGGGAGGGAGGGAAGAAGGGAGAGAAAGAGAGGGAGGGAGAGAAAGTGAGAGAGAAAGAGAGGGAGGGAGAGAAAGGAAAGAGGGAGAGAAAGAGAGGGAGGGAGAGAAAGAGAGGGAGAAAGAGAGGGAGGGAGAGAAAGAGAGAGAGAAAGAGAGGGAGGGAGAGAAAGAGGGACAGAAAGAGAGGGAGGGAGAGAAAGAGGGAGGGAGAAAGGGAGAGAAAAAGAAAGGAGGAGAAAGAGAAAGAGGAGGAGAGGGAGGAGGAAGAAGGAGAGAAAGAGAGGGAGGGAGAGAAAGTGAGAGAGAAAGAGAGGGAGGGAGAGGGAGGGAGAGAAAGAGAGGAAGGAGAGAAAGAGGAGAGAAAGAAGGAGAGAGAAAGAGAGAGGAGAAAGAGGGAGGGAGGGAAGAGGGAAAGAGAGGAGGAGAGAAAGTGAGAGAGAAAGAGAGGGAGGGAGAGAAAGGAAAGAGGGAGAGAAAGAGAGGGAGGGAGAGAAAGAGGGACAGAAAGAAAGGAGGAGAGAAAGAGAAAGAGGAGAGAAAGAGGGAGGAGGAAGAAGGAGAAAGAGGAGGGAGAGAAAGGAAAGAGGGAGAGAAAGAGAGGGAGAGAAAGGAAAGAGGGACAGAAAGAAAGGGAGGGAGAGAAAGAGAAAGAGGGAGAGAAATCGAGGGAGGGAGGGAAGAAGGGAGAGAAAGAGAGGGAGGGAGAGAAAGTGAGAGAGAAAGAGAGGGAGGGAGAGAAAGAGAGACAGAAAGAAAGGGAGGGAGAGAAAGAGAGGGAGGGAGAAAGGAGAGAAAGGAGAGGTAGGGAGAGAAGAGGGAGAAAGAGAGGGAGGGAGAGAGAGAAAAAGAGGGAGGGAGGGAGAAAGGGAGGGAGGGAGAGATAGAAGGAGAGAGAGAGGGAGGGAGGGAGAGAAAGAGAGAGGAGGAGGAGAGAGAGAGGGAGGAGAGAGAGAGGAGGAGAGAAAGGAGAGAGAAGGAGAGGGAGGGAGAGAGAGAGGAGAGAGAGAGAGAGAGAGGAGAGGAAAGAGAGAGAAAGAGGAGGAGAGAGAGAGAAAGAGAAAGGGAGGAGAGAAAGAGGGAGAGGGAGGAGGAAGAGAGAAAGAGAGGAGGGAGAGAGAGAGAAAGAGAGAGAGAGGAGAGAGGAAGAAGGAGAGAGAAAGAGGAGAGAGAGGAGAGAGAAAGAGGGAGGAGAGAAAGAGAGGGAGAGAGGGAGAGAGAGAGAAGAAAGGGAGAGGAGAAAGAGGAGAGAGAGGAGGAGAAGAGAGGGAGAGAAAGAGAGGGAGGGAGAGGAGAGAGAGAAAGAGAGGGAGAGAGAAAGAAAGAGAGAGAGAAAGAGAGGAGGGAGAGAAAGAAGAGGGAGAGGAGAGAGAAGAGAGGGAGAGAGAGAGAGGAGAAAGAGAGAGAGAGGGAGAGAAAGAGAGAGGAGAGAGAGAGAGAGAAAGGAGAGAGAAAGGAAAGAGAGAGAGAAAGAAAGGAGAGGGAAGAGGAGAGAGAGAGAGAGAGGAGAAAGTGAGAGAGAAAGAGAGGAGAGAAAGAGGAGAGGAGGAGAAGAAGTGGGAGAGGAGAAAGAGGGAGGGAGAGGAGGAGAAGAAGTGGGAGAGGAGAAAGAGGGAGGGAGAGGGAGGAGAGGGAGAGAGGAGGAGAGGGAGAGGGAGAGAAAGAGGAGGAGAGAGAAAGAGGGAGGGAGAGGAGAGAAGAAGGGAGAGAAAGAAAGGGAGGAGAGAGGAGAGAGGAGAGGGAGAGAGAAAGGGAGGAGAGGGAGAGAAAGAGGAGGAGAGAAGAGGGAGGAGAGAAAGAGAGGAGGAGAGGAGGAAAGAGGGAGAGGAGAGAAAGGAGGGAGAGAAAGAGGAGAGAAAGGGAGGGAGAGAGAGAAAAAGAGAAAGAGAGAGAGAGGGAGGGAGAGAAAGAAGGAGAGAGAAAGAGGGAGGGAGAGGGAGAGAGGAGGAAAGGAGAGAGAAAGGAGGAGGAGAGAGAAAGAGGGAGGAGAGAAAGGAGAGGAGAAGAGAGGGAGGGAGAGAGGAGAAGAGGGAGAGAGAGAAAGAGGGAGAGAAGAGGAGAGAAAGAGGGAGGAGGAGAGGAGGAGAGAGGAGAGAGAAAGGGAGAGGAGAAAGAGGAGGAGAGGGAGGGAGAAGAAGGAGAGAGGAGAAAGAGGAGGAGAAAGGAGAGGAGAGAGAGGAGGAGAGAAAGAGAAAGAGGGAGGAGAGGGAGAAGAAGGAGAGGAGAAAGAGGGAGGAGAGGAGGAGAGAAGTGAGAGGAGAAAGAGAGGAGAGGAGGAGGGAGGAGAGGGAGAGAAAGGAGGGAGAGGGAGGGAGAAGAGAGAGGAGAGAAAGAGGGAGGAGAGGAGGAGAAGAAGGAGAGAAAGGAGGGAGAGGGAGGAGAGAGGGAAGAGAGAAAGAGGAGAAAGAGAGGAGAGGAGAGAAGAGAGGAGGGAAGAAGGAGAGAAAGAGAGGAGGAGAGAAAGGAAAGAGGACAGAGAAAGGGAGGAGAAAGAGAAAGAGGGAGAGAGAGAGGAGGGAAGAAAGGAGAGAAAGAGGGAGGGAGAGAAAGGGAGAGAGAAAGAGAGGAGGAGGAGAAAGAAAGGGAGAGAAAGAGAGGGAGGGAGAAAGAGGAGAGAAAGAAAGGAGAGAAAAAGAGGGAGAGAGAGAAAGAGGGAGGGAGGGAAGAAGGGAGAGAAAGAGAGGGAGGGAGAGAAAGAGAGAGAGAAAGAGAGGGAGGGAGAGAAAGGAGAGAGAGAGGAGAGAAAGAGGGAGAGAGGGAGGGAGAGAAAGAGAAAGAGGAGAAAGAGGGAGAGGAAGAAGGAGAGAGAGGGAGGAGAAAGGAGAGAAAGAGAGGAGGGAGAGAAAGGAAAGAGGAGAGAAAGAAAGGAGGGAGAAAGAGAAAGGAGAAAGAGGAGGAGAAAGGGAGAGAAAGAGAGGAGGAGAGAAAGGAGAGAGAAAGAGAGGAGGAGAGAAAGGAAAGAGGGAGAGAGAGGAGGAGAGGAAAGAAAGGAGAGAGAGGAGAGAAAGAGAAAGAGGAGAGAAAGAGGGAGGAGAAGAAGGGAGAAAGAGAGGAGGAGAGAAAGGAAAGAGGGAGGAAAGAAAGAGGGAGAAAGAGAAAGAGGGAGAGAAAGAGAGGAGAGGAAGAAGGGAGAAAGAGAGGAGGAGAGAAAGGAGAGAGGAAAGAGAGGAGAGGGAGAAAGGAAAGAGGGAGAGAAAGAAAGGAGGAGAGAGAAAGAGGGAGAGAAAGAGGAGAGAGAAAGAGGGAGGGAGAAAGGAGAGAAAGAGGGAGAAAGAGAGAGAAAGAGAAAGAGGGAGAGAAAGAGAAAGAGGGAGGAGAAGAGAGAGAAAGAGGGAGGAGGAAGAAGGGAGGAAGAGAGGAGAGAAAGAGAGAGAGAAAGAGAGGAGAGGAGAGAAAGAGGGAGGGAGAAAGGGAGGGAGAGAAAGAGAAAAGAGGGAGAGAAGAGAAGAGGGAGAGAAGAGGGAGAGAGAGAAAGAGGAGGAGGAAGAAGAGAGAAAGAGAGGAGGGAGAGAAGTGAGGAGAGAGAAAGAGAGGAGGGAGAAAGAAAGGGAGAGAAGAGAGGAGGAGGGAAGAAGGAGAGAAAGAAAGGAGGGAGAGAAAGAGAAAGAGGGAGAGAAATCGAGGAGGGAGGAAGAAGGAGAAATCGAAGGAGGGAGGAAGAAGGAGAGAAAGAGGGAGGGAGAGAAAGTGAGAGAAAGAGAGGGAGGAGAGAAAGGAAGAGGAGAGAAAGAAAGGAGGAGAGAAAGAAAGAGGGAGAGAAATCGAGGGAGGGAGAGAAAGAGGAGGAGAAAAGGGAGAGAAAGAGAGGAGGGAGAAAAGAGGACAGAAAGAAAGGAGGGAGAGAGAGAAAGAGGAGAAGAGAAGAGGGAGAGAAAAAGAGGGAGAGAGAGAAAGAGGGAGGGAGGGAAGAAGGGAGAGAAAGAGAGGGAGGGAGAGAAAGTGAGAGAGAAAGAGAGGGAGGGAGAGAAAGGAAAGAGGGAGAGAAAGAGAGGGAGGGAGGGAAGAAGGGAGAGAAAGAAAGGGAGGGAGAGAAAGAGAAAGAGGGAGAGAAATCGAGGGAGGGAGAGAAAGAGGGAGGGAGAAAGGGAGAGAAAGAGAGGGAGGGAGAGAAAGAGAAAGAGGGAGAGAAAAAGAGGAAGAGAGAGAAAGAGGAGGAGGAAGAAGGAGAGAAAGAGAGGAGGAGAAAGAGGAGGGAGGAGGAGAGAGGAGGAGGGAGGAGGAGAGAAGAGAGGAGGAGAAAGTGAGAGAAAGAGAGGAGGGAGAGAAAGGAGAGGGAGAGAAAGAGAGGGAGAAAGGAAGAGACAGAAAGAAAGGAGGAGAGAAGAAAGAGAGAAAGAGGGAGAGAAAGAGGAGGAGGGAAGAAGGAGAGAAAGAGAGGAGGGAGAGAGAGAGAGAAAGAGAGGAGGGAGAGAAAGGAAGAGGGAGAGAAAGAGAGGAGAGGGAAGAGGATGAAAGAAAGGAGGGAGAGAAAGAGAGAAGAGGAGAGAAACTGAGGGAGGGAGGGAGAAGGGAGAGAGAGAGGAGGGAGAGAAAGGAAAGAGGGAGAGAAAGAAAGGGAGGGAGAGAAAGAGAAAGAGGGAGAGAAATCGAGGGAGGGAGAGAAAGAGGGAGGGAGAGGAGAGAGGAGGAGGAGAAAGAGAGCAGGAGGGAGGGAGAGAGAGCAGAGGAGGAGAGAAAGTGAGAGAAAGAGAGGAGGAGGAGAAAGGAAAGAGGGAGAGAAAGAAAGGAGGGAGAGAAAGAGAGGGAGAAAAGAGGAGAGGAGAGAAAGAGGGAGGGAGAAAGGGAGAGAAAGAAAGGAGGAGAGAAAGAGGGAGAGAAAGAGGGAGAGAAAGAAAGAGGGAGGAAAGAGAGGAGAGAAAGAGGGAAAGAGGAGAGGAAGAAGGGAGAGAAAGAGAGGAGGGAGAGAAAGAGAGAGAAAGAGAAAGAGAGAAGAGAGAGAAAGAAAGGAGAGAAGAGAGAGAGAGAGGAGAGAAAGGAAAGAGAGAAAGAGAAAGAAAGAGAGAGAAGAGAGGAAAGAAAGGAAAGAGAAGAGAGAAAGAGAGAGACAGAGGAGAGAAAGGAAAGAGAGAGAAAGAGAGAAAGAGAGAGAAGAGAGGAGAGAGAGGAAGAGAGAAAGGAAAGAGAGAAAGAGGAGAGAGAAGAGGAGAGGAAAGAAAGGAGAGAGAAGAGAGAAGAGAGAGAGGAAAGAAAGAGAAAGAAGAGAGAGAGAGAGAAAGAAAGAGAGAGAAGAGGAGAGAGGAAAGAGGGAGAGAGAGAGAAGAGAGAAAGAAGGAGAGAAGAGAGGAGAGGAGAGAGAGAAGAGAGGAGGAGAGAAAGGAAAGAGGGAGAGAAGAGAGGGAGGGAGGAAGAAGGAGAGAAAGAAAGGAGGGAGAGAAGAGAAAGAGGAGAGAAAGAGGAGGGAGAGAAAGAGGAGGAGAAAGGAGAGAAGAGAGGAGGAGAAAGAGAAAGAGGGAGAGAAAAAGAGGAAGAGAGAGAAAGAGGGAGGGAGGGAAGAAGGGAGAGAAAGAGAGGGAGGGAGAGAAAGAGGGAGGGAGGGAGGGAAAGAGAGGGAGGGAGGGAAGAAGGGAGAGAAAGAGAGGAGGAGAGAAGAGAGAGAAGAGAGGAGAGAAAGGAAAGAGGAGAGAAAGAGGGAGAGAAAGGAAAGAGGACAGAAAGAAAGGAGGGAGAGAAGAGAAAGAGGAGAGAAATCGAGGAGGGAGGAAGAAGGAGAGAAGAGAGAGGAGAGAAAGGAGAGAGAAGAGAGAGGGAGGAGAGAAAGGAAAGAGGGAGAGAGGAGGGAGAGAAAGAGGACAGAAAGAAAGGGAGGAGAGAAAGAAAGAGGGAGAGAAAGAGGGAGGGAGGAAGAAGGAGAGAAGAGAGGAGGAGAGAAAGGAAAGAGGGACAGAAAGAAAGGAGGAGAGAAGAGAAAGAGGAGAGAAATCGAGGGAGGAGGGAAGAAGGAGAGAAGAGAGGAGGAGAGAAAGGGAGAGAGAAGAGAGGGAGGAGAGAAAGGAAAGAGGAGAAAGAGGAGGGAGAGAAAGAGGAGGAGAAAGGAGAGAAGAGAGGAGGGAGAGAAAGAGGGACAGAAAGAAAGGAGGAGAGAAGAGAAAGAGGGAGAGAAGAGAAAGAGGAGAGAAAGAGGGAGAGAGAAAGAGGAGAGGGAGGAAGAAGGAGAGAAGAGAGGAGAGAGAAAGAGAGAGAGAAAGAGAGGGAGGGAGAGAAAGAGGGACAGAAAGAGAGGGAGGGAGAGAAAGAGGGAGGGAGAAAGGGAGAGAAGAGAGGAGGAGAGAAAGAGGGAGGGAGAAAGGAGAGAAAGAGGGAGGAGAGAAGAGAAAGAGGAGAGAGAAGAGAAGAGAGAGAAAGAGGGAGGGAGGAAGAAGGGAGAGAAGAGAGGAGGAGAGAAAGAGGGAGGGAGGGAGGAAGAGAGGAGGAGGGAAGAAGGGAGAGAAAGAGAGGGAGGGAGAGAAAGGAAAGAGGGAGAGAAAGAAAGGGAGGGAGAGAAAGAGAAAGAGGGAGAGAAATCGAGGGAGGGAGAGAAAGAGGGAGGGAGAAAGGGAGAGAAAGAGAGGGAGGGAGAGAAAGAGGGACAGAAAGAAAGGGAGGGAGAGAAAGAGAAAGAGGGAGAGAAAGAGAAAGAGGGAGAGAAAAAGAGGGAGAGAGAGAAAGAGGGAGGGAGGGAAGAAGGGAGAGAAAGAGAGGGAGGGAGAGAAAGAGAGAGAGAAAGAGAGGGAGGGAGAGAAAGAGGGAGGGAGGGAGAAAGGGAGAGAAAGAGGGACAGAAAGAAAGGGAGGGAGAGAAAGAGAAAGAGGGAGAGAAATCGAGGAGGGAGAGAGAAAGAGGGAGGGAGAAAGGGAGAGAAGAGAGGAGGGAGAGAAAGAGGGAGGAGAGAAGAGGAGGGAGAAAGAGGGAGAGAAAGAGGGAGAGAGAGGAGAGAGGAGAGGGAGAGAAAGGGAGAGAAGAGAGGAGGAGAAAGAGGGAGAGGAGGGAAGAAGGAGAGAAGAGAAGAGAGAGAGAGAGAAGAGAGAGGAAAGAGGGAGGGAGGAAGAGAGGAGGAGGAAGAAGGGAGAGAAAGAGAGGGAGGGAGAGAAAGAGGGAGGGAGGGAGGGAAAGAGAGGGAGGGAGGGAAGGAGGGAGAAAGGGAGAGAAAGAGAGGGAGGGAGAGAAAGAGTTTGATTTTTATTTTGCATTTACTCTTTCTTATGAATAATTCAATGCTGCAAACATACCTAATACTCCTTCTTTCTCTTTCACTCCCCGCCCCCCACAACAACCCTGCGAGGTGGCCTAGGCTGTGAGAGAGGGACTGGCCCTAAACCACCCAGTTGGCTTTCATGCCTAAGGCGGGACTAGAACTCCCCGTCTCCCTGGGATTGGCCCAAAGTCAACCCGCCAACTTTCGTGGCTAAGGCGGGACTAGAACTCAATGTCTCCTCGTGATTGGCCCAAAGTCAACCAGCTTGTATATAAAGAGAAAGCAAACCCCTCTCCCTTCTAGAATTGATGATGTTCCCTACTTGGGTCATGAAACGTCTGCAAGAAAACAACCCAGCTCAGAGAGCACCAAGGATCCCGCAGCCCCCTCCTCCTCCTCTACTTCCTCCTCCTCCTCCTTTTCCTCCTCCTCCTCTCTTCTAGCACTAATGATGTTCCCTAGTTGGGTCATGAAACGTCTGCAAGAAAACAACCCAGCTCAGAGAGCACCAAGGACTCCACAGTTGTTGTCCTCCTCCTCCTTTTCCCTGCAAATCCCACTTTCTTCTAGCACTGATGATGTTACCTAGTTAGGTCATGAAACGTCTTCAAGAAAACAACCCAGCTCAGAGAGCACCAAAGACCACACAGTCATTCCCCTCCTCCTCCCTTCTAGCACTGATGAGTTTGGTAATGAAACATCTTCAAGAAAACAACCCAGCTCAGAGAGCAACAAGGACCCCACAATCCTCCTCCTCCTCCTCGTCTCCCTTCTAGCACTGATGATGTTACCTAGTTGGGTCATGAAACGTCTTCAAGAAAACAACCCAGCCCAGAGAGCACTGAGGACCTCACAGTTCAACCCTGTGCTACAAATATTCTCTTCCATAGGCGTCTGAATCTCAGATATTAGACAGAAGTCTGAGAACTTTGACCTGTGGTGAATGTGGTGGATTGTGGCCTGGATTCCCAGGGAGGAGGAAGAGAACGAGGAGGAGGAGTTGCATTCCAGAAGGCCAAGAAATGGCGAAGCTTGGATACTTTGGTTGGGAGAAAGCGAATTCGAAGGAAGGCTCATCCTTAGCGATCCTCAGACTCTGTCTTGGGGGATGAAATCAGCTGCTTTAGTTTAGCCAAGATTTCAGATCGATGCTCACAGACCTCTCATCGATCAGATTGATCGGAAGGATCTCGGAAGCTGGACGTTGGCACTTTTATCAGCAAGTACGTTGGGACAGCCTCCCTCGGGCCCGCTGCCTCTCGGCGGCTGCTCCCGGCTGACCAGATTTTCTCTCTCCCTGCCTCGCAAATACTTTTGAGTTTGTTCTTGTTCCTGGACTCAACGGCGTTCCCTTAGAAGGATCTGCGATTCTCCTCACTTCACCCGCAGGGCTTCTGCCTGATCAATATTTGGGTCAGGTGACTTGGCCATTATCCCATTACATGCGAAATCACATGTGATTTATGCCCTGGGTGAATGTAAGGTCATTGGTGCCCTCTGAGCTTGGTGGTTTTCTTGCAGACGTTTCGTGACCCAACTAGGTTACATCATCAGTGGTAGAAGGGAGATGGGTTTGCAGAGCGGAGGAGGAGGAGGAGGAGGAGGGGTAGGATAATGATTGTGGGGTCCTTGTTGCTCTCTGAGCTTGGTTGTTTTCTTTGGAGACCTTTAATTACCCAACTAGATAATATCATCAGTGCTAGAAGGGAAAGGGGTTGTGGAAAGGAGGAGGACTGTGAGGTCCTTGCTGCTCTCTGAGCTTAATTATTTTCTTGCAGATATTTCATTACCCAACTAGGAGATGACATCACTGCTAGTAGGGAGTTGGGATTATGGGGGGAGGAGGGGGAAGATTTGGGGGGTCCTTCATGCTCTCTGAGCCTGGTTGTTTTCTTGCAGACGTTTCATTATCCAACTAGGTAACATCATCAGTACTAGAAGTGGGAGGAGGAGGAGAAGGAGGAGGACTGTGGAGTCCTTTGTGCTCTCTGGGTTTGGTTCTTTTCTTGCAGACGTTTCGTGACCCAACTAGGTAACATCATCAGTACAAGAAGGGGGGAGGAGGAGGACAACAACAACAACTGTGGAGTCCTTGATGCTCTCTGGGTTTGGTTCTTTTCTTGCAGATGTTTCATTACCCAACTAGGTAACATCATCAGGACTAGAAGGGAGTGGGGTTTGCTCATCCGTCTGGAACCCACACCACATCTCTGACATTAATACTATCGAACGCGTCCAGAAATATTTTATTAGAAGAGTTCTTCGCTCCTCCAAAAACAACAAAATACCTTATACCACCAGGCTTGAAATCCTGGGATTAGAAAACTTAGAACTCCGCCGACTCCGACATGACCTGTGTTTAACACACAGAATCATCTATTGCAATGTCCTTCCTGTTAAAGACTACTTCAGCTTCAATCGCAGTATAACAAGAGCAAACAATAGATTCAAACTTAATGTTAACCACTTCAAACTTGATTGCAGAAAATATGACTTTTGTAACAGAGTTATTAACGCTTGGAAATGCACTACCTGACTCTATAATCTCTACTCAAAATCCCAAAATCTTCAACCAAAAACTGTCTACTATTGACCTCACCCCATTCCTAAGAGGACTATAAGGGGCGTGCATAAGAGCACAAAAGTGCCTACCGTTCCTGTCCTATTGTTCTCTTCATTATAGTATTATATGCATACCTTTACTTATATATACTTTTTCTCTCATGATGAATTATTGTTTATGTTGATGTTTGTATATACTGTTGTGACAAAATTTAAAAAAAGGGAAAGGGAAGAAGAGCATAGGAAACATAGATGAGAATATAAAAGCGGAAAAAACTGGTTTTTTTTTTTTTTGTCTTGCAATGTTAGATTTTACTTTAAAAAATAAACAAACCAAAAATCCCCACTTTGGGCACTTAAGTCTTTTTAAAAAAAAATCTATCTATCTATCTATCTATCTCCAGGAAAGCCAATCTTTTTATAGCAAAGGCAGGTAGGCAGGAAGAAAAACTCTCTGGGTTTGGTTCTTTTCTTGCAGATGTTTCATTACCCAACTAGGTAACATCATCAGGATGAGAAGGGAGTGGGGTTTGCTCTCGTTTTATATACAAGTGCCTTGCTCTGCCAACGTTGGTGGTACTCTCCTGGAGCGTTCCTTCTTTAGGCTGTTGCTTACTATTTGACTGTTGCTCTGAGTTGATAGCTCCTTGATTGGGGTATTGTTCACTGCTTGACGGTTGGTCTTGGTGTCAATCACAGCTTAGCTGGGGTGCTGGCTGCTAGCAAGGAGGCACCGTCCTCATTTAGCTTTTCGGCTGCCTCTTTTGACACAGGGTGTAAATGTCATTTATCTCTATGTGCCGGTCGATGGCTGATCGTGCCCGAGTGCCAGGCTTTCAGGGTGAGGGAGTTGCTTTGGATGTCACGTAACGTCCTTGGATGGCTTTCTCGGGGATCAGACCTTCAGACAGGAATAGGACCACCGCACAGCTCCCACCCACTCAAAAGATTTCACCGACCATGGTGTCAAGAAAAATCAAAGGACAATCATAACATTTTTTTTTGACTAAGTTCTGGAATCACGTACGGATGAGATGGATTTATATGCCAAAAATGGCTCCACAATTTTGCTCGCATATTCTATGGGAAGCTTTCCTGCTAAAATATAATAAAATATAAAAAATATAAATATAAAACATAAAAAATAATTGCTACCAACCTGCCTTCCATTGAGGACCTGTATACTGCACGAATCAAGAAGAGGGCCGTGAAAATATTTACAGACCCCTCGCATCCAGGACATAAACTGTTTCAACTCCTACCCTCAAAACGACGCTATAGAGCACTGCACACCAGAACAACTAGACACAAGAACAGTTTTTTCCCGAAGGCCATCGCTCTGCTAAACAAATAATTCCCTCAACACTGTCAAACTATTTACTGAATCTGCACTACTATTAATCTTCTCATCGTTCCCATCACCAATCTCTTTCCACTTATGACTGTATGATTATAACTTGTTGCTGGCAATCCTTATGATTTATATTGATATATTGACCATCAATTGTGTTGTAAATGTTGTACCTTGATGAAGGTATCTTTTCTTTTATGTACACTGAGAGCATCTGCACCAAGACAAATTCCTTGTGTGTCCAATCACACTTGGCCAATAAAAAATTCTATTCTATTCTATTCTATTCTATTCTATTCTATTCTATTCTATTCTATTCTATTCTATTCTATTCTATTCTATTCTATTCTATTCTATTCTATTCTAAAAGCGAGCCCTGGAACCAAGGAACAAAGATTCCACCGCTTGGTCAGCGCATATTTTACGCAGGGACCCAGGACTGCCCTACGCAAACTAGGTTACTTTTAGACCCAGGGGGAATGCATGGGAGGACCAAGGAGCAAAGGTCAGAGGAAGTTTTCTTGGGAAAGTGCCCAGACATGACTTTAACCTCAGAGCCGATTTTTCAATATTGCTTATCGCTGAAGCGTAGGAATACGTGACTTGAGATCTCCCCTTGGAGGCCGTTCCCACGGGGGCACACTTTTCCACGGAGGGCAGAATAAATAGGATCCTCGCCCACGTAAGAGGGAATCCGTGCCACAACCAGCTCACAAAGCTTAAGGAGGGAGAGAAAAAAAACCAAAAACCCAACAGAGGACCAATTGCGGATGGGACTGGGTGCAAATATGGATGAGCTGAGCGCTACCCTAAAAGTGACACGTTCATCCATCCACCGGTCTTTCCCAATTTGCAACAGACCTCTGCAGGAGGTCTGATTACACCTCCTATGAGCCCCAGCCAAGCTATAATAAATGCTGAAGAAATACGGGTATTTTAGTCCAATAAATCTGGAAGGGGGATTTTACACTCAAAGCATTTTTATTTTTAAAGGGAGCAAAAGCTATTTTCCGCTTACGTGCGCCACCACTGCGGAAAAACCTGCATGGGAAGACAGCATTAATAGCGACGTGCCTTTAAAGGTACGCCTTATTTGTTCCTACCAGTTGGTCCCTCAATTGTGTTTTCAATCATACTGACACTACTCGGTTGCAGGGGTGAAATGCTACCGGTTCGGATCGGTTCGCCAGAACCGGTAGTAGTAAATGCTACCGGTTCGCCCAAACTGGTAGTAAAAAAAAAATGCTACCGGTTCGGATGAACTGGTATTTCTGACAATCAGTTGTGCTGCCAACTCAGTAAGCTCAAACTGCCCAAGGAGCTGCTGATTCAGTTCTATAGAGGAATTATTGAGTCTGTCATTTGCACCTCTATAACTGTCTGGTTTGGTTCTGCAACCTAACAAGAAAAACACAGACTTCAGAGGATCATTAGAACTGCAGAAAAAATAATTGCTACCAACCTGCCTTCCATTGAGGACCTGTATACTGCACGAATCAAGAAGAGGGCCGTGAAAATATTTACAGACCCCTCGCATCCTGGACATAAACTGTTTCAACTCCTACCCTCAAAACGACGCTATAGAGCACTGCACACCGGAACAACTAGACACAAGAACAGTTTTTTCCCGAAGGCCATCACTCTGCTAAACAAATAATTCCATCAACACTGTCAGACTATTTACTGAATCTGCACTAATATTAATCTTCTCATCGTTCCCATCACCAATCTCTTTCCATTTATGACTGTATGACTATAACTTGTTGCTGGCAATCCTTATGATTTATATTGATATATTGATCATCAATTGTGTTGTAAATGTTGTACCTTGATGAAGGTATCTTTTCTTTTATGTACACTGAGAGCATATGCACCAAGACAAATTCCTTGTGTGTCCAATCACACTTGGCCAATAAAAATTCTATTCTATTCTATTCTATTCTATTCGCTCAAAAGCAGGAAATGGATTTTTGCTAACGGTTCTCCGAACCAACTGCCACCATTGCTACCAGATCAGCTGATCCGGTCCGAACCGGGAGCGTTTCAGTCCTGGTTCTGTGCATGCACAGAAGCGCCGTGCGAGTGCTCACGGTTTCGAAGATAAGTGAAACCCACTGCTGTGACACAGCTGTTAATCTACCTACAAGAACTGTATGGTGGCCTTCCTTGCACTTCTGCGATCATCCTTCCATACGTAAAAGCTCAAGCCGCACACCTGGCATGTAAAATGCAACTGGCAGCTATAGGTGGCAGCCAAATGTAGCCTTAAATACCTACATTTTGTTGGGAGTAGATGGGAGTCAGAGACCCTGGCACAATTCTCAAAAAAGAGAATGTGATCCAGGAAATGCTTGGGGAGAGAGGGAGGGAGGAAGAGAGACAGAGAGAGAGAGAGAAGGGAGGAAAAAAGAGAAAGGAAAAGAGGGAGACAAGAGAATGAAAGCAAAAGAGAGAGAAAGAGGAAGGGAAAGAGAGAGAGAAGTGAGAAAAAGGAAAAAAGAGAGGAGAGAGAAAGAGAATGAGAGGAGAGAAAGGGAAAGAAGAAGAGAAGAGAGAAGAAAGAATGAGAGGAGAGAGAGAAGAGAGAAAAGACACAGAGAGAGAGAGAGAGAGAGAAGAGAGAATGAGAGAGAGAGAAGGAGAGAAGAGAAGAGAGAAGGAAGAATGAGAGGAGAGAAAGAGAGAAGAGAGAAAAGACAGAGAGAGAGAGAGAGAGAAAGAGAATGAGAGGAGAGAGAAGGAGAGAAAGAGAAGAGAGAAGGAAGAATGAGAGGAGAGAAAGAGAGAAGAGAAAAACAGAGAGAGAGAGAGAAGGGAGAAAGAGAAAGAGAAAGAAAGAGAGAATGAGAGGAGAGAGAAAGTGAGAGGAAAATGAGAGAGAGAGAGAGAAGGGAAAAAGGAGAGAAAGTGAGAGCGAGAAAGAGAGAACGAGAGAGAAAGAGAAGTGAAAAAGAGAGAGGAGTGAGAAAGCAAGAAAACGAGAAGAAAGAGAGAGGGAGGAGGGAGGAGAGAGAGAAAAACTGTTGGCTTGTCACAAACGTGATATCTCAGTTCCCTATAAATAGTCTCCCAGGGAACCTTTGCAGATCACACATTTTATCTGAGAAATTGTGTTTTCCACTCCCCGGAGAGTCAGCCAAATTCTATTTCTCGCTGTCTTGCTGTTCCTTCTCCCAGAAGGAAGAAAGAAACCTTGACAATCAATCTACCGCTTCTCCACCTTGGCGACTGGTTCAGATGGGTGAGACTTCAACTCCCAGAATCCTGCCGGCCAGGAAAGTTGAGAAACCGCTGCCATAAATCCTTACCCGTTTAAAGCAGGAGGAAAGGAATGCAAAAAATTAAGAGCTTGTGTGTCATTTAAAACAACCACAACAACCACAGCCAGAAACGTCAAGGATGCAGCCCAAAGGGAGGTGGGGTCCTGCTGAAGATTTTTTTCTCTTTTTTTTTTTTTAGGTTCCACGTTGTTTATTTTAAGTTTACCAAAATATAAAAGTACAAAGCAAAATGAGAGGGAGGGGGAAAAAGTGGGAACGCAAAGGAAGAAAAAGGGAAAAGTCCCTGCTGTAAAATTGCATTGAGGGTCTAACCCAGGGGTCTCCAACCTCGGTCCCTTTAAGACTTGTGGACTTCAACTCCCAGAGCTCCTCAGCCAGCTTTGCTGGCTGAGGGACTCTGGGAGTTGAAGTCCACAAGTCTTAAAGGGACCAAGGTTGAAGACCCCTGCTCTTGGCAACCTTAGGACTTGTGGAGGTCAACTCCCAGGATTCTTCAGGAATGAAGGAGGTCTTCTGGGCGTTGAAGTCCACAAGTCTTAAAGGGACCAAGGTTGGAGACCCCCTGGTCTAACCAACCGATCAACAGTGGCACCCAGAAGCCAGTTCTTACCTCGGCTTTGCGAATGTTCTCCCTGGTTTCGTCGATCTTCTGCTCCAGCTCCACTCGGTTCTGTTCGGTGGCCACCGGCCCGTGGCACTCCAGCTCGTCCAGGGTCTGCCGAAAAAAGGGAGCAGAAAAACATTTAGCATTTCAAGAGAGGAAATCCGAAGAGATTCGAAAATGGATCGTTCGCTTCTTAAGCTGGCGTTCCTTTTTCGAACTCTAGGAGTTCGAGATACGTGCTGGTCTTTGGGACTTCCTCCCCCCACCACCCCCCACAAGAGCGCAAGAAGCCAGGGAATGGGGGGCTGGGCTGAGAGAAAGGAGGGGGGGGCAGGCCTAGAATTTTCCAAGGACCTCCAATGGCTGGAAGGGGATTGTAACTTGGGTCTCCTCGGTCTAGGAAGGAAGGGAGGGAGGGAGGGAAGGAGGGAAGAGATTGTGGAGAAGAGAGGAAGGGAAGGGAGGGGAGGGGAGGGGAGTGGAGAAAAGAAGGGAAGAAGAAAGAAAGAATGTGGAGAAGGAAGGAAGGAGACAGGAAAAGAAGGAAGGAAGGAAGAGAGGAGAGGAGAGAAAGGGAAGGAACGAAGAAGAAAGGAAGAGTGTGGAGAAGGAAGGAAGGAGAGAGGAAGGGAAGGAAGAAGGGAAGAGAGTGTGGAGAAGAGAGGAAGGGGAAGGGAGGGGGGAAGAAAGGAAGAGAGGAGAGGAGAGGAAGGAAGAAGAAAGGAAGAGTGTAAGGAAGGAAGGAAGAGTGTGGAGAAGGAAGGGGAAGAGTGTGGAGAAGGAAGGAAGGAAGAAGAGGAGAGGAGAAGAAAGGAAGGAAGGAAGGAAGAAAAGTGTGGAGAAGGAAAAAAGTAAGAGTGTGGAAAAGGAAGGAAGGAAGGAGAGAGGAAGGGAAGGAAGAAGGGAAGAGAGTGTGGAGAAGAGAGGTGGGGGAAGAAAGGAAGTGAGGAGAGGAGAAGAAAGGAAGGGAAGGAAGGAAGAAAGAAAAAAGGAAGAGTGTGAGGAAGGAAGGAAGAAGAGAGGAGAGAAATGGAAGGAAGGAAGGAAGAAGAAAGGAAGGAAGAAGAGGAGAGGAGAAGGAAGGAAGGTAGGGACCAAAGTCATCTGAGTTTTCTTGGCTAATCAGGGTTTGATTGCGAGTCTCTTCGAGGCAAACTCTTTCACTTCCTTGTCAGTCTTCAGCCTGATGCCTTGCATAGAAGCTGGACTTCCAATCCCAGCATCCCCTGCCTGCACCGACTTACCCGCTGGCTGTGGACGATGTTCTTGTGCTCCCGGGCGACGCGAGTCGCCCACTTTCTGGCTTCCTTGTTCAAGCTGTGCTCTTCGGTCGTCCCCGTCTCAGATTCCAGTTGCCGACTCTGAAATACAGACACGGAAAACAGGAAGAGCGTGAAGGGGTGGATTTCTTGGACAAAATCCCTCTGCTCTTTCCAGAATCGCCTGATTTCTTTTTTTAAAAATTAATATTATTATTATTTTCCGGCCCTCTAAACAAAAGCTTTTCCCAGTTTCTTGCTATCTGCAGTTCCGAATAACAAGACAATGTCAAACACAGGAAAAGCCTTGTTTGTTCACGACCTTGGTGGCTGGAAAAGGAGGAGGGGAATGGAAAACTGAACAGTTTGTCCTTTTTTTGGGAAAACAACAGGAGGGAGAAAGGAGGGAGGAGAGAGAGAGAGAGAGAGGAGAAGAAAGGAAGGAAGGAAGGAAGAAAAAGTGTGGAGAAGGAAAAAAGTAAGAGTGTGGAAAAGGAAGGAAGGAAGGAGAGAGGAAGGGAAGGAAGAAGGGAAGAGAGTGTGGAGAAGAGAGGTGGGGGAAGAAAGGAAGTGAGGAGAGGAGAAGAAAGGAAGGGAAGGAAGGAAGAAAGAAAAAAGGAAGAGTGTGAGGAAGGAAGGAAGAAGAGAGGAGAGAAATGGAAGGAAGGAAGAAGAAAGGAAGGAAGAAGAGGAGAGAAGGTAGGAAGGTAGGGACCAAAGTCATCTGAGTTTTCTTGGCTAATCAGGGTTTGATTGCGAGTCTCTTCGAGGCAAACTCTTTCACTTCCTTGTCAGTCTTCAGCCTGATGCCTTGCATAGAAGCTGGACTTCCAATCCCAGCATCCCCTGCCTGCACCGACTTACCCGCTGGCTGTGGACGATGTTCTTGTGCTCCCGGGCGACGCGAGTCGCCCACTTTCTGGCTTCCTTGTTCAAGCTGTGCTCTTCGGTCGTCCCCGTCTCAGATTCCAGTTGCCGACTCTGAAATACAGACACGGAAAACAGGAAGAGCGTGAAGGGGTGGATTTCTTGGACAAAATCCCTCTGCTCTTTCCAGAATCGCCTGATTTCTTTTTTTTTATATTAATATTATTATTATTTTCCGGCCCTCTAAACAAAAGCTTTTCCCAGTTTCTTGCTATCTGCAGTTCCGAATAACAAGACAATGTCAAACACAGGAAAAGCCTTGTTTGTTCACGACCTTGGTGGCTGGAAAAGGAGGAGGGGAATGGAAAACTGAACAGTTTGTCCTTTTTTTGGGAAAACAACAGGGAGGGAGAAAGGGAGGGAGGGAAAGAGAGAGAGAGAGAGAGAGAGGGAGAGAGAGAAAGGGAGAAAGAAAGAAAGAAAGAAAGAAAGAAAGAAAGAGGAAGGAAGGAAGAGAAAGAAAAGAAGGAAAGGACATGGAGAGAGAAAGAAAAGGGCAGGAAGGGAGAAACAGGAGAGGAGGGGAGGAGAGGAAGGAAGGAAAGGCCATGGGAGGGATCGAGGGAAGGAAAAGAAAGAATGAAAATGAGAAAGAAAGAAAGAAGAGAGAGACACAGAAAGAAAGAGAGAGAGAGAGAAACAAAGAAAAGGAAAGAAAAAAAGAAGGAAGGAAGGAAGGAAGGAAGGAAAGAAAGAAAGAAAGAAAAAAGAAAGAAAGAAAGAGAGGGAGAGAAAGAAAGGGGCAGGGAGGGAGAAACAGGAGAGGAGGGGAGGAAGGAAGGAAGGAAAGGCCATGGGAGGGATGGAGGGAAGGAAAAGAAAGAATGAAAATGAGAAAGAAAGAAAGAAGAGAGAGACACAGAAAGAAAGAGAGAGAGAGAGAAACAAAGAAAAGGAAAGAAAGAAGGAAGGAAGGAAGGAAAGAAAGAGAGGGAGAGAGAAAGAAAAGGGCAGGGACGGAGAAACAGGAGAGGAGGGGAGGAGGGGAGGAAGGAAGGAAGGAAAGGTCACAGGAGGGATGGAGGGAAGGAAAAGAAAGAATGAAAATGAGAAAAAAGAAAGAAGAGATAGACACAGAAAGAGAGGGAGAGAGAGAGAAAGAAAAAGAAAGGGAAGGAAGGAAGGAAAGACGGAGGAAGGAAGATAGAGAGGGAGAAAGAAAGAAAGAAAAAGGGAGGGAGGGAGGAAAGAAGAGGAGAGGAGAGAAGGGAGGAGAGGAGAGGAGAGGGAAGGACTTGCAAGATTAAAATTGGGTTTCTTTCAATCCAACTGAGAGATCTGTGACACATTAACGAGTCATTTTAGAAGCCGCAGAAGGGATCCTTTCTGGCCACAGGCGAGAAAGATCATCTGGGCAGCCTTAACGCTCGAGAGATCCAATCTCTTCCCTTCCGCAGGGTGGCGTGTGCCCCAAAGTCGCAACAGATCGGGAAACAACACCAAAGGGTTTGTGCGGAAATCCCGACGTACTTACCAACCCGGTCCATGCATTTATACCCCCAAGAAAAAAGTGGGGGTTTTAGACCCACCCACCCTACCCCACCCACCCACTCCCCACCCGTCAAGCACATGCAATGGAGTCTCGGTGTGCAGCTAGGGACAGCTTGGTTCTCACATCCCGAACTCGCCCATCGAGAAAGGAGATGCGACAACCGTTATCTTTGGCACGTGATTCCTTATCGAAAGGAAGGGAACGTGTGAAAGGGACGAGGGAGGGAGGGAGAGCAGCATTCCAACCCAAATTCCTGAGTATCTCCCCCAAATAATAATAATAATAATAATAATAATAATAATAATAATAATAATAATAATAATAATGATGATGATGATGATAATAATAATTGTGGAACAACCAAGGGCAGAGAGAAAGCCACACAGCAGGAGCAGCAGGTGCTGGGAAATTCAGACAGCGAGTTCTCGCAGCACAAAGGAAGTAGAAAATTCGAACCTCCTGTCTTAATAATTTTTGGCTTCTGTCTTCTTTGTGCCAACAAACTATCTTGCACAGGCAGGTATGAAATATGTCCTAAAACGAAAGAGGAACATCTCACACCTAAAACCCGGTCTCGAAACCTGGCCGAATTCTTCACGGGAAGAGCAGGAGGAGTCTCCAAACCGTGGCCCCTTTAAGAGCTGCGGACAGCCCACTCCCCACCCGGGGAATTCTGGGAGTTGAAGTCCGCAGCTCTTAAAAGTGGCCAAAGTTGGGCGCCATATTGCTTTAAAGCATCTACTAGGTAGTCCTCGACTTACGACCGCAAAGGAGCCCAAAACATTTTCCAGTGTTACGCGAGGTATTTGCTCAAGCGACTTTTGTCCTGTTTGACGACCATTCCTGCCACCGTTGTTAAGCGAATCGGTGCAGTTGATAAGTTAGCCGCCCGGGGGTTTAAGGGAACCTGGCTGGTCAGAAGGTCGCAAAAGGGGATCACGTGACCCCAGGGACACGGCAAGCGTCGTATTTATGAGTCAGCTGTGTCCGAATTTTGATCGTGGGACCATGGGGATGGTACAACGGTCGTTAAGTGTGAAGAGGGATCACAAGTCCCTTTTTTTCCAAGGCCGTTGTAACCTTGAATGGTCGCTAAACGAACGGTTGTAAGTCGAGGACTACCTCTACTAAAATGGCAAAGGTGCGGCTATTTCAAAAAGCCAGCAAAACAAAATTATTATCGTGATAATAAACTGGCGATTTGCAGGAATTCCCTGTGCGCAGAAACATGGTAGTTGCGTCTAAAAGCCAAAGATGTCTTTATTTCTAAAATCATCTGCATGGGCTAACTTCTTGACCTGGATGAGATGGCTTGATTTAAAAGAATAACAGAGTTGGAAGGGACCTTGGAGATCTTCTAGTCCAACCCCCTTGCTTGAGCATTAGTTCCTTCCTCCTCAAAACAGAATCACAGAGTTGGAAGGGACCTCGGAGGTCCTCTAGTCCAGCCCCCCTGCTAAAGTAGGAGACCCTACGCCAGTGTTGGCGAACCTTTTCGGCACTGAGGGCCGAAACGGGAGCGCGTGTGTGAGTGCGGGGAGCACCAGAAACAG